>NC_139932.1:11681834-11774334 GCF_963514095.1 Eutrigla gurnardus | reverse complement strand
AAACCTGCAGAAAACTGACTTATGTAAATTGAGTGCAAAATACTTAGTTGATTGCGAGCTTCCGTTGAAGTCATTGCACTAAGATGTAATTGATTAGACTGAGATGTAATTGGATAAGGAGACGGGACAGAAGGTGACCCTAACACGTCTCTACCTGTCTCTCTCTCTCTCTCTCTCAGCCGAAGGAGGTCTGGACAGCGGCCAGGGTTCCTCCGTTTTCTCCTCAGACTCCCCCCACCTGGGTCAGCTGACCATGTCTTACAGCGGCCCGCCCTCCTCCCACCCCCCTTCCCAGCCCCAATCCCCCTACCCCTCCACCCCCTCTGCTAACCCACAGCACCACCCAGGCTACGCCCAGCCGCCGCAGCCAATGGTGAGTTGCCCTCCACGTTAGGACATCATGCACATCATGCTTAGCACACCTGTGGGCGTTGCTGTGCTCTCAGGTGTGCTGAGAATGATTGGCCCGTTTGAAGTGAGCACTGCAGTGTGTGTGTCCGAGTGGGAGTTAGTGGGAGTGAAGCTTGCGGTGTTCGTGAGTGGGCTGGGAATTGTGTTGAACTTAACACACGAGAGCATGTTGTTGGTGGGTTTTTATTTGGAGATGATCACCTCTGACCCGAAGAAGAAGCGGAGGACTAGAAGGTATTCGATTTCTGCACAGAGAGAAAGCGACTCAATATAATAGGCGTTTAGACAAATCAGTTAATTCCACAATCTGCTTTTTACTCAGTTTGTCGGTAGTCGGTCAACCACTTACACTCAAAGTAAGCCAGCTAACCATTCCTTTTCTGTTGCATTTCATTTCACTGTTTCTTCAGCAAACCAGGTGTCATGCATCCATCTTTCCATCAGTCCTCCCTGTTCTATATGTTCAATGCTCCCTCATCTAGTCGCTGCGTCTGTTTCTTCAGCTGCTGTCATTTTTGTCATGTTGTATATTACTTTGTTTTCATACCATGATATTGATATTATTTACTTGGAAACTCATCAACACACATGCTTTTTTACTTTGCTCATGCAGAAGCCTCACACTCAGGAAACATTGAGTCACATAAAATGCCGTAAAGATGCAGTAAGTCATATGATAGCTTGCTAAATGTTATTGAGTCACAGTGTTGAGTTGGTTTCTGCTTCTCTCTTGCGGGTTTAAATATATCATTTTTGTCACTCACTGAGCATAGCTGGTTGTTTTAACCATAATCTTCTGTTGCCTATCCCTTGCTCAAAGGCACCTTAGAAGTACTTATGAAAGGGGAGGGTCTTATTTCTTATTTAACTTCCAACCGTGGACTTCCCCATCTGGCGACCTTTTGGCTACACGTTCTCATCTGATTTTCCTTTTATCAGCACCTACAGTGACTGATATTGCTCAACTGGATATTCATTCAGTTTATCGAGTGATTGATTAAATAATGCAATGATGGTTTGAGTCTGTTTTAAGGACATCAATAAGCTTGTGTCCTCATCAAAGGTCATTTCTGTGAAGACAAACTGACTTACTGACGGACTGGTTTATCTAATTAAATAGTTACTTAATTGAATAACCATTTTCTCCTTTTTTTGTAAAATTGGGTTTATTTGTTTTTTTATTTAGTTTTATTTTTTCCCCATTTCTTTGTTGTACTTTTACAGGTTTCTCTACAACTTCCTTGTTTTGAATAACTGTTGCTTAAAATGATCATGAAAAGTTTTTTTTTTGTTTGTTTTTGTTTAATTTATATGTAAAACTGTGACTTAGTATCACTATTTACTTGGTAACTTCTTTTCATTTAATTGATTTGTTTCTTTATTCTTACTTAATCTACATTTTCACACATTTCCTTTTATTGTGTTGTCATTTTATGTTTATTTAATTTGTGTTTCTTCTGTTTAGGTGATTTTGTTGTGTTGTAATTTCTTTGTGTTTGTTTTCCATGTTGGTCCCACCCCCTTCTATCACCTCCCGCTGGCCTACAGCCTGCGTTGCGTCGTCGCCGATGTCGTAGCATGTCCGTTTGCGTTCCTCCCTCCTCCTACTCCTTTTCCCATGCTCCTTCACCCCTGGCCGTTGCTCCAAAGCAGCCCTCCACCCCTCCTCCAGACCTGTCCTCCTCATCCTCCACCACCACCTCCCCCTGCATGCCTCTCGCAGCTGAGAGGGCCACGTTTGCTGGGCGCCTCTCCAAGGCCCTGGAGACGGTCCTACCCCTTCACTCTGCCTCCCCTCTGCCCCGGGCCAGGCAGCGGAGGGCCAGCCTACCCGCCCTGTTCTCCACCCCTGTAGGTTCACAGATGAGGGATGTGCACTGGTGTCTGAAAGTAGATCAAACTCCTCAAAATACAAAGTTTTTTTGTATTTTCAGAAGTGCTAATGTAAAGGTAATGTCCATTTGTACAATTTGTTCTCACTGAAGTGCTGATAAATATATAAACAAACTTAATTTCAGAAACTTTAGCTTTCAAATACTTCTCCTATACAGAATATTTATATGTATAAGCACCTGTCCTCTTTATTAACATTTTCTACTGAGCTAATTATGTAGCAAGGCGCTTCAAATTGAGGGGGCTGAGCAAGTCCTGTACGTTAGCGGACGCCATCCGTAAAATATTAAATCAGTGGGAAAATGCTGCATCTCCAGTACATTCTTTATTTAAAGATGTACACTTATCTTGAGTAACTAGATCAGTGTGACGCGTTCACTCAGACCTAGTTTACTTTCAGACACTGCTGTGTTTCATTCTACCCATCCGTCCCTCCTCAACCCTCTCTTCCTCCCTCTGTTAGACCAGAGTGTTCATGTCGGCTTTATCTTAAACTTCGCTCTATGATATAAATCTCTAATATCGTGTTCATCTGCCATCAAGGAATCTGCTCATTTGACAGCCACAATTATTCATGTAGAAATAGTTGCTGTATCCAAAATGTAAATGATACGA
Source organism: Eutrigla gurnardus (assembly GCF_963514095.1). Taxonomy (NCBI): domain Eukaryota; kingdom Metazoa; phylum Chordata; class Actinopteri; order Perciformes; family Triglidae; genus Eutrigla; species Eutrigla gurnardus. The sequence continues at coordinate 11,771,415 of NC_139932.1, read as the reverse complement.
TTGAGACTTGATGATTATTTATTTATTTCAAGCATTCAACATACTGTGAAAGAAAAGAAATACAAACATAAATCAGATTCAAAAGCAAAAAATCATGCCATTTTCTACTCTCTGCTAAGAGGCATGTTTGGCCACTGTCGTCCACTTATTAGGCAGCGGATATAGAGAGATGACAGGAAATGAGGGGAGAGAAAGATGCAGATAAATGTCAGGGGTATCCCTTTTTCAGTGTTTTTACTTTAGTGAAGACACTCAGTAATTCTATCAAGTTAGAAAATCAACATTTTTCAGAGTTAATCCGTGCGTTAAAAGACAGTTTTCCTGGCACATCAGGATATGATTGAGATTATTTGGCCTTTCTTCTCTCTGCATTATATGATATGCTGCCCTACTCTGTATCTATAGTGTCTCCCACTTTTACCTGGTCTTTTTTTGGCTGTCTGCTTGTTCTTCTTCTTCTTGCCTGTTTTACTTCTGCTCCCTGTCTTAACATTCCCCGTTCACTTCATCTCATCACATCTTTTTTACAGCCGTTAGGAATACTCCTCGTCGTTTTGGTTCAAGTCCTTTTTTTTCTCTTGCCATTGCTTTGAAGTGATGCTCTTTAACACACTATTTTTCTCCATTTCATGTGGGCCTTTGCTGGTGTCTCTCTCTTGTCATTCTCTTAAAATCCATTGTATCTCATTGTCACCGCAGCATTCAATGCCGCACCCCTACAGTGGAGGAGGAAGCACAGGAGGAGGAGCGGGAGGGAGCGTCCCCCTCCAAACTCTCCCGGACCCTCCTACTATTTTCTTCCCCTCTATCCCCGAGCGCCCCATTTCATTCTCGCCTCCTCCCACTGGGCCTCCCAAAGCCTACAACACCCAGAGACGCAAGAGTACCTCCATCCTGGAAGCACATACCCGACACTTCCAACCTGCCTACCCTCGCTATGGGAGCAGCCTGCATCCCTTTTCTGGGATGGAGGGTGTTGAAACGCCCTCCCTCTTTATGCTAAATCCGGGTTTTGCGGCAGCTGCTCAAAGACTCGGTGTTGGCGAGCCGCTGCATCTCCAAGGCCAATCTGACCCAAGTTTTTACTATAAAGACATGAGAGCGGAGCACGAGGAAGCGGTGAGGAGATTAAGCCTAAATCAAGCTGCCTTACTGGACCACTATGAAGCGATGGCATATGGAGGTTACCCGATGACCGCACACCAGCTTGGCCACTTCAGTTTCCATCAGCAGAGGCAAGCAGCAGCAGCTGCAGCTGCCAGTTTGGGTTTCGATCCTGGTCCTCCACCTCAGCCGGCGTTCTTGCATGCACACATGATGCAAAGAATGAGTTCACACAGCCCCATCCCTCCACCTTTACCTCCCATGAGCGTGCCCACTGGTGGCCCTCCATCATCCGACGGATGCTATCCTCCACCACAGCACGTCTCCTCTTCGGCTTACCCTATGTCGGCACCTCCAGTGATATCCGAAGCCCCACCACCAGCTGGAAGTGTTTTTGAGTTCCATATAGCAGCAGCCGCCGCCGCCGCAGCTGGAGACCCAGGCCTCCTGGCATCCAGACTTTACCGGGCCCGAAGGAGCTCCATGGATCTCCCTCTAGAGGACAACACCGGGACCGGATCAGGTGGTTCGGGCACGTACAGCCGCCTTCAGCCGGTGACAGAAGAGCTTTACGCATATGTCAGTCCAGAGCTCCCCTTACCTCCAGGAAGTCTCCTTCTCCACCACTTAGGCATAGTCTCAAAAGACAGAAGCCCAGAACCTTCTAGTGACTCTCTGGCCTCCTCTGACGCTGGGGAGTTCCAGTCTCCTCCTCCCCCACCTCTCCTCCCTCCATTTGACCCCTCAGCTGCTCAGTCCATCCCTCATCATTCCTCCGCCGCACTCTACGATTCATCCGGAGGAGTGTTCCCCGAGCCCCAGGGACATCCGCCCTCCATGCAGAGCTTCCTCCCTGCCACTCCATCCACTGAGCCTGGCGGAGCCTCATCAACCCAGCTGGAGTGTCTGATGCAGAGTGCCTGGGCTCGGCATGGAGGGGTGATACCAGCCCAGCCTGATATGACATACCATGAGTCATTGCTGGCCATGCAGGCCGCTAACACCACTCTGGTACTGAGTTTAGACCTTAAAAACACCCCTACAACTCTGGGTCAATTACTAGTTGAAATTACACAAGTTGCTTTTTTTAGTCGGGCGCCACAAACCAGATGTAGAGACACTTTTATATATATTGCCATCCTGTGCCCGGAGATCATGTGCCAGAGTGTAATTTCAAGTCGATAGATAGAAAATGGTGTTATCCATCAAGTAAAATGAAGCCTTCTATGAAAAGCAGCTGAATTAATTCAGAATAGTAATTTGACCCAGAGGCCATTATACCATTCCCTCTTTTTTTTTTTCTTTCTTTTTTTTTACCCTATCAACCAAGAAGCCCCAACTGATGCTTACTTATCATCATGTAGTCTCTGTTAGGGATTATAATCCTCTTCAGTTATATCAACACGACAGAGAGAGTCTCATGGTCTGCCTTCAAAAATGTCTCCCATTATTCATTATAAGTGAAGAGAACATCTTCAGAAGAAATTTCTAGAAAAGGACGCACAGGTTCAACCAAGGCCAGAAATACTTTTAATTTGAAATCCAGTCTAAGACTCTGTATTGTGAGTTGAGTCATACTTGAGAAGGTAGTCCTTGAGACCGGCTCTGGTGTGCGAGCTTTGTAAGCGGTCTAAGCCCCCTCCTTTCTGTGTTTATGTTGTGTATTTGATTCATTTGTCAATATCAGTAAGTAACATTTTGTCTGTATGTTCATATAAGAGTGTATATGAGAAATGTGTGTTTGTGGGAGTATGCTGTGTACATACGGTATACTTCAACTTTTACTCGTACAAATCCAAAGTCTGTTTAGTCCTCAAATGTTGAGCATCGATATGTTAAAACCTTTAAATAGAGATATATATTCTAGACAGTGGCATATGTTATAAGATAATCTTTAATAAATGGATGAGACTTTGTTGATTTGTATGGACAAACGCACAGAAACATACAACAAAATCAAGGGGGTTTAGACCAATCTTACAACGTAACCATGCAGATAGACTTTTCATTTGTATATTTTAGATTCTTTCCGTTGTTTTGTGTTGTACTTGCTAAAGATCTTGGCTTTAAGTCGGGTCTTTATTGCACCTCATTGTATCGTCATTTCCTGTTCAGAGTGGGAATCAACTTCCAAGGTTCAAAGGTCACAGTTCAGATTCATTAAACCCTTAAAATACTGATATCACCGTTGTCACCTTTTACTTCTTCGTTGTTTACTTTGAACCATTTATCACTGGCGTTTCTTCTCGTTTCTTCAGTCTCTAGCTGTCACCTTTTTTTTTGTTTCATTTCATTTGTCTTAAGTTTTCTGTCTCTCTATACATTTGATTTATTAGATCTCTGTGTTGTGAAATCCTTTTGTCTTTTACGTGACTGCTTATGATGTGAAGGACTGGTAGGTAGCACCGAGTCTCTTGCAACACACTTGTGCTTTGTGACGAGTAGAAAGTTGCAATCAGCCTTCTAAGGGTTCAGTCAATAGAACGACCACACTAGTCTGTATGATGGAGGTTACTGGAAGGATTCAGGAAGGGAGGATGTTCCTCGGGTTTGCTTGATGCTCACTAGGTGTTTTTACCAGGATCGAAAAAACATAAATTCCAAAGTTTAACTTGACTGGAAATAAAATGAAAACCTGCAACACTTTAAACCATTCAGGCATTCTTAAAGAAATCTGATGTAGAAATCTTATTATCTAATTATCATCAAACATTTCTTAATGCCATTGTATTAGGCAATGTGCCAGCTAGACATGACTGCATATTTACAGCTTCAAGCTGTAAGTTTGCCTCCAGAATCATGACTCGTATTAAATACCACACGGCTCAGTCCCAATGCATTAGATGGAACCACGATGTGTGTTAGGATGTTGTGGAACCGCAGCGAGTTGTTTGGTGTCAGTAGTCCAGCTTCTCCTCTGTGCTTCTTTGACTTATTATCGCTACCAATCACTTAGTCTGACCTGCATGTGGAGAAAAAAAACAAATCCCTGTACTCACACCCTGCCTAACCCCCGTAATGTGCCTGTACTGTTGTACACGCTACACTACAAACTGTGTATACAGTTGGTGTACATATACCTGTTGCCGTATCGATGGACTTGTGTGCATGTGTGCATACACAAGAAGGGCATCCAAACTAAAACCTGACCACTAGAGAACAGCAGAAGTACCTTGTGTTTGCACTCATGTACAGTTTCTGATTAAGGAGATCCAAACACGTCCTAATTATTATTTCTTGTTTTTTTTTTCTTCTCCTTGTTGCAAATCTCTTCTGATTTCCCAATCCCGTCCTCTGCCCTTCTATATCCTTTTATATCCTGCAACATCTCGTCCTCTCTCCCCATCTTCTTGTCTGTCTTTCTCTAAATCTGCTCCACAGCAGCAGGTTCAGGCTGCCGCCCCCCAGTCCACTCCGGGACCCCCAGTCGGCACCCAGCCAGTTCCTCCTGGGACCCCTCAACAGGTAAGACGTCTAGAAAAGACACAACTTATTTTAATCCAAATACTCTCCCTTTCTAAACTTTTCTCCCACTTTTCCCAGATTCCCCATAAAGCTTACATACAAAAATACCTCCACCGCAACTTTTGTGCTTGCACTGCAGTAACTCGTACGTCGACTTTCCCTTTGAAGTCGCTGCCTTTGCTCGAAGGTATCGACTCCCGCGGAGCTGGCACTCTGCCTGCAGTAATACCACCGTCGTTCTGAAGCACTGTGTTTGCCCCCCAGCACAAACCACTGCGGTGAACTAATTGCAGCATTAACCTGATTGGATTGAGCATGAAATTGGATGTTAAATCAGAGATCAAATGTCTCCTGTCATTAAAAAACATGGACTGAATGAAGTTTCCTTAAAACAGCCACTCCCATACATTTTTATAAAACATTTTTTATTTTAATATTGGTTCATAAGCCGTCAGGAAATTAACAATACATGGGGTCATATATAACTGAATTTAATTAGATAAATGGATTTTCACAGCTGGCTTTTACTATTTTTAATTTTGTTTTAACTGGGATTTGAATTTATCCAGTTAATTATAAGGACATGATTGGGAAATGCACTAGCTAAAAAAAAAAAAAAACAGATTTGTTTCTATTTCTATTGATTAATTCTGTCCCACTCTCTTTCTTCCTCTCCAGGTTGGTTCATCCGGTCACAGTGTCACATCGGTTCAGAGCCCCACTTACACGTCTCTGCCGCAGGCGTCTTCACAGGTACGTAAACAAGCACCGCTGACTAACATACACTGTATATGAAACACCATACTTAATAAACACATTCCTGATTCACACAAGCTGGCACTGGTTCTCTGCGGCCAGGTGCAGGATGTAATTGATTATCAACATATATGTCATTCATTACAGACATCCTGCTTGTACATACATATACTGTAGCAATTATGTGCACTTGAACATTTTCTCACACAAAAGCCAATTTAATAAACACGCCATCATTACAGTCCTCATGGAAACACCTCAGGGTTAGTTTGAGCTCCAAACAATTCTGTTAGTGTTGTTTTCCCACACACTCTACTGCAGATGTATTTATATATCACATTCAATGAAGTCTTGGCTTACGTGGGCATCATTATTGCATGTTTTGAAATGCTTTTCTTCGTCAGCTCAGATTGTTTCTTCTATTCTTCTTTCCACTCTCTGGTTCACTTTATTGGCATGCTGCCTGCGCTCATCACCCGGTTTGTTCTTACGTGTGTGTAAACGTGCCTACTTGTCTGTCTGCACGCATCTATATGTTTGTTGTTGTGTTGTGTTTGTAGTTCTTTGACCTCAGTCCGTCTCCCAGCATAGAGCATCTTTACCTTCTGTACCAAGCCGCTCAGCTAGCCCTGGTTCAGGTACCCTGACATGTAGCCGTGGTTGTGGTTGTGCTTTACTGTAGGTGCCCTCGTGTGTCTGTTTGGTCAGTGAATCTGTTAGACATCCCTCTTGTTTTTGTTGTTAGGATATAGCTCTGTCTTTCATTGATGCTCCTACTAACCACCTGATCAAAAGCATAGAAACATGAGCGTATTTAAGGAAATTAGGATATAATAGTCAGTAAAAGGCAGTAAAAGGTGATTATTGGTGACAGTAGGCAGTGAAGAATCTTGAAAGGTGTGTAGCATCAGTATCCAACGGAGACCGCTTGATAGGGTGGATTGCAGTCCGCTACCAAGTGGACTCTGGTGCGGTTCTTTTATGGTGTGTGGGCAAAACAAAGCAACCACTGCAAAGTGGGCAACACAGCATTTTACAGTCTTCAGTTGTAGATGTGTGATCATTAGATGTATTTATAACATTTAAGTTTCGTGCATATGGTGGTTAAAAAGTTCAGCTGCTAATACTTGATTGATACGGTCATAAAATCCACTTAAGAAAAACTCGCCACTTGCAAATGTTTTATGAGGAAAGAAATGTGTTTTACATTTTTGTCAAACCTCAAGGACACACACACACACACACACACACACACACACACACACACACACACACACACACACAATGCCTGTAAACTCAATGTAGACATCCCACAGCCTTACTTCATAAACTCTTACTGTGAGAACACATTAGTAGGGTTTTAGTCTTGTGTCTCCATTCTAAGTGTTAAGAGTGTTGCCCAACTACATTGTGCAACGATTTGCCCTTCCACTTCCTGTCAACTGAGCCACTCTGTACTTTGTCTGTAGAGATATACTTGTGGTCGCATGATCTCAGAGTCGTGTTTTTCCCACAACCGTCCCGTCACTGAGTTTGTCGTTTGATTTGAGATGTTGCCACTAACAGGCTTGATCCGTGTTGTCACAGTTGTTTGTTGCCGGTCAGTAATGGGTCAGTGAGCTGTAGACGGCTCTTTCTTCTGGTCTCTTTATTTTAACATGATTCATCATGGAGATCAATAAAGACCCAGCTTCACCAGCAAACAGTTTAGTTCCTTTTAACTAAAGACCAGCTTTAGCTCACTGCTCCATTACCACGGCGACTGATATTAAACCTGCCTGTGGGTTTATTCACGTCCTCGTCCTCCCTATGACGTTGCTCCTTGCCTTTTTACCTCCTACCTGTCCTCAGCCTTATCTACCTTCTCCTTTCTCCCTTCTTTTTCCCTTCCTCCTTCTGGCCCTCCCTCCTCTTCTCAGCCCAGTGTCACCCCGTCTACCGTTTCCCTGGTGACCCTGCCCTCTCCGTCGCCGTCCCTCCCTGTTACCATGCCGACAGCGGCCGTGGCTTCCCCTCTCTCTCCTCTGCCTACTATTGTTTCCCCTACTCCTCCTCCTGTGCCCACACCTGTGTCTCAGCCATTGGCCACGGTGGTGCCAATCATCAGTGTAGTCACCGCCCCGCCTGATACCCCCATGGAAGCCCCTCCCCAGGTACTGGTTATAGACAGTCAGACCTGACACTGAATGCTGTAGGCTGTCGATGGAAATCTTTTTCTAGAGCCTCGGATGAGTAGATAAGATTTGAACATAGTTTTTTTTATGGAATTCATACTTTCTCTCAAACTCTTTCTTTAAAAAAACAAAAAAAAACTTGACAGGCCTCCTGCACCTAGTTACAGTTGCTAAGGAAGGTTATGACAGTGGCCGTTCTAGTTTGGCGAAGGGCCACTTGTATTTTCTTCTCATCGACATAGAATAACTAGTTTTGTTTCATGTTGAATTGTTTTTTTTCCCGTTGTTGCTTGGTTTCAGTGTTGCCACACTGACTTCATCAATACTTGTTGGGAAGGATTCTCGGGTTGTGGTGTGATGTCACACAGCCATCTGTAGAAACCGCAAGAGACCGCATTGATTGTTCTACACATAAATGATAATAGAATGGATGAGTCACTGTCCCCAGATTTCTTTTTGGTGTGCGAGAGTCGAAGCTTTTGTTTCTAATTTCCAAGTCATCATTTGTAGATTTTTATCGGCTCTGAAAGAGGGTTGTATGTGTTTATGCAGATACTTTATGCACTTAATGAATACAATCCTGTTTATTTCCTCTCGTGTGGCAGTTCTGGCTTTGTTCCTTTTATTATGTGCTCTAGTTTTAGTTGTTGTTCGGCCCGATTCTGATGTATTCTGTCTCTACATATTAAGTCAAATGGCTCCTGGATTCTCGGAAATCATGAACACACTGCTTACTATCTGGTTATTTTCCTCTCTTACTTTTTTGCAACACTTTGCTTATATTTCATGCTTTCCTGCTGCATTTTTCTTCCCCCAAAATGGTGTTGGTGTTGAATAGCAATCGTATTGATTGAGCGTGTACATGCATTTTGATGTTCCTCCGTGTGTTTCAGTCTGCCTCTCAGTCTTCAGAGCTGGCCCAGGCCCAACTACAGCCACCTCAAGTCCTCTCCTCGATAGAGAGGTAATAAAATGCGAGCACAAGCGGACTCTTTGGGAATTGTTTTAGATCGCATTTTAATCTTCGTTATGATGTCCTCTTTCTCTCTTATTAAATGTGGCCTCCGCTTCTCCTCCGTTACACAGTGGCCAATCTGAGACTTCGGGTCTGAGTGACGGCAACGAGGGAGGAGGAGGACGCCACGAAGGGCGCTCCGCCAAGCGACATCAGAGGCGCTCTGTGCGAAGTCGATCACGCCATGAGAAAATCTCCAAGGCGAAACTCAATGTCCTCAATGTAATAGCACGTGTCATAAATCCAAAACTCATAATGAAACAATAAATCACTGTTTTTATTCTGCACCACTGGTGTTTATTGGTTAGTTACAGAGTTATGTGTTGCAACACATGTAATGAGAAACATCTAACTGAGATACTCATTCATTTACATCAATCTGCTTTCTAATTTTATATGTTTTCTCTTAATATTTCTTTGCGTTTATGTGTGTGCGGCTTTAGATCTCCAACCGAGGAGACAGAGTAGCAGAGTGTCAGCTGGAGACCCACAACAGGAAGATGGTGACTTTCAGGTTTGACCTGGATGGAGACAACCCCGAAGAGATCGCCCAGATCATGGTACACCTTTTGATGAATCTACTGTCTCTAAATCACGTTTATACCCCGACAGATCTAAACAAAGCCTGGAATAAGCCTCACGTGGCAGTATGCGGGCTGAAGTACACATAATTACTGTGTCTTTCATTAAGAGAGAGCCATCAGCAGGTTCCCACGCATGGCATAGGAAGCACAAACCAGCTTTTGTTTCTTTCCCCTCCAGGTCCAGAGTGAGTTCATCCTGGAGAGCGAGAGAGAGTCGTTCATTGAGCAGGTCAGAGAGGTGATAGAGAACGCGGATGAGAAGGGTCTGGAGCGAGACACGAGCAGCCAGGTAAACACAACACTGTCTCTTTAAATCTTTCTCTCTTGTGGTGTCTTTCCTTTTCATTTTTAGGGGTTGCTGGTGTTGCTGAAATGCTAAAGTAGCTGCTTATTTAACCACACACACACACACTCACGTACAGCTTAGCACCTTCATATCGTTTACACCGTTTGTCTTTTAGTGTTTATTTCATGTTGTGTTGTTGATCTGCAGATGGCAGGTGATATGGCGCAGCAGATTCCTGCTATATCTGTCCCCATGCCAGGTAAAAATACCAAAACAAACAGCCTGAGAATAAAAACAGTCACCAGTTTTAAGTGCCAGTGAAGCAACGGGATGGCGACTGCAAGAGCTGACTTTAGGCATCTGTGTCAGCAGGAAATTTGCACCGCAGGAGTGTCTGTGAACGCAGCACTGAATTCCCACCAAATCCTATATATAGTTATTCCATATTTTCTCTTTTAAAGCTTCCTATTGCTTATTTAGGTGAACTGTAGTGTAGAAAAGCAGTTTGCATATTCCTCTCTGAGAGATGAATGAGTAACAATGCTACGTATTCACATTCATCTCTTTCCAGACATCCCTCCCAGTGCGACAGCACAAGTGGTCCATTCAGCAGGTCGGAGGTTCATCGTCAGCCCCGTACCTGAAGCCAGGCTGAAGGAACAAACGTTTCCCACATCTCCTTCTCCTGCCCGCGCACCTCCTGGAGAAACAGGTGAGGATTATATGTGTGCCGGGGTCATGTGACCTTCAAAAGTCAGCTCACAGTTTCCTTTTCCAAATAAAGGCCTTGTTTACAACCTGTCCAATAATGACCACTAATGTAACTCACCCTGTTGGCAACATTTTGGTAAGATTTTATTATAAGGCTGGTCAAAAAATTCATTCTAATTCAATTTAACTTCACTCAAATGTACAATTATTGGCAGTATACTCACACACATCAGATTAGGCTGCAATGCTTTAGACGAAATTGCTAAAATATTTTGTCCAAATGCAATATTAAAATGACCTTTTATTTAATGTGATACAACAGAATCTTCTTGTAGAAGTTTGGAATATAAATAACGGTATCCGTCATTTGGATATTGTGTATCAAAACTACCTGTTGCTTTATGCAACGGTCAAATATTTTAGTTTTCTTCAAATAAAGGAACTTAAACATCTCCTAATTAACCAAGTGCAAATGGTGGCTGATAGAACATTTTTTTATCCAGTTCCTCCAGCTTCAGCTCCATCTCAGACTCCGGCCCAAGGTGTTGCGTTGTCCCAGTCTGCTGGAGCGATCAGCTTACAACAAGCCTTCTCTGAGATCAGACAGAACCAGGCTCAGTTTGATGCCGGGCCCAGCACCGCCCCAGCTTCCATCCACTCCACCCATCCTCTCCTGCAGCCTGCAGCAGCTTCTGTCCCTCCGCAGGCTTGCTCCGTCACTCCTACTGTGGACCCCACTGCTGGACTTGTCCCTTCTAATTTAATCCAGGCACAGGAGCAGGTCTTGGAAGCCCCTCTTCCCCAAATCTCCTCCTCCTCCACGCCTTCCTCTATGCCTGCCGCGTGTCTCAGCTCCCCTTGTTCCTCCTCCCCTCCTCCCACTGTGGTGAATCAGTCCATCCTTCAGTCCCAGGTACTTCCACAGCCGGGGATGCAGGCTGTGTCCCAAACCCAGGGACAGGTGCAGGTCCAGGGGCAAGCACAAATTCAGCCCCAGGCTTTCACCCAGCCTCCGTCTCAAACCGTCGCCGCTGTCATCGCTCCTTCAGTACCCTCCACTCTATCGCCTGCCAGCGTCTCCCCAATAATGTTCACCTCCCCTCCTCCCGCCCAGGCTCTCCCCCTCGTCTCCTCCCCTCCCTCCTCCACTCTGCCACCCAGTGAAGTCTCCTCCGATCATCCGTCAGTGTCTCCCACCTCCTCCTCTACTTCTGCCCTCTCCTCCTCGGTCATCACCACCGCTGCCATCCCAGGCCCCCAGCTCACTCCCTCTGCCCCCTCCCATCCCTCCCACACACCCCCCTCCTCCTCCTCCGCTGTTGGGCTCCAGCCAGTTACCACCAATGTTCCCTTAGTCCAACCAACCTTGGTCCACTCCCAGCCGCAGACTGCAGCCCTGCCTGGGCAGACGCACACACACTGTGGGGAATGCGAAACAAGGTATTTAGTCTCCTTACTTTATTTACTATATATAGATATATATATATGTGTGTGTTTTTTTTTTATTTTTTTCCAGATTGAGACAAAGTTCTTGTACAGTTGCTTCTGTCATACAAACACTTAATTTTCTGCATTTGTTCCTGGCTTTTCTCATTGGTTTAAAGTGGACAGGGCTCACAAAAAGGTCCACTGATCAGGATTCGGCATGTTTTTTTAGGATGTTTAAGTAATTTATTGAGCAGAATTGTAAAACCTTCATTGGTGCGTCAGGTGTGAAGCTTTCACCGAGTCCCAAGGCAAACCGGACGACATCCAAGCTCTGGAGAAGAAGCTGCGGTCTCTCTTCATGGATCTCGGTGGAGGGGTGCCATCCGCCCAGGGAGACAATCCGGCTGCCGACCCCGCCTCTGGAGCCCCTGTGGCAGGTACCTCGTCCCCAATGGGCCCCTGCTCTACCTCCAACGCATCAGTCACCACGCCTGGCTCCAGCCAGCCAGCCAATCCTCCTCAGCCCCCCACCAGCTTGTCGCTGGGGTCACCTGTTCCGATGCAGGGCCCTGGAACACCTATCACCACCCCGTCAGCGACTGGTATGTAGATGAATGTGTTTACGTGTGTAGTTTCAGTTAACCTGTGTTTTAATCATCCCGTTTACTCACTTTATGATTTCAGTTTCTGCAGTCCCTGCTTCATCCTTTGGCCAGACCACTCCATCCAAAACCCCTTTGTCCAGGGCATCGGTGAGCAAGCCAGTTTACCAAGCAATACTAGTTATTGTCATATTGTTACAGCATCATTCATTGTTTTATTTACTACATTTTGTGGTTGGTGTTTTTGAAAGACACTATTCCTTTTAAAAGTTAAGATAAAATGTGTAAATGTGTTTAATTTTGAGAAATTCTTGGTGTTGAAAGATGTTTCTACTCCCTTTCCTTACGACTCATCCAGCATGCAACATTCCTCCAACGAACACTATTCTTATAACCTCCTCTCCAAATATTTTCTCTCTCATTTCTCCCACTCTGTCTTTCCATCACCTCTCTTTCTCTGGGATTAGGCCAGTTCTCCTCCTTCAGAACTCCTGCCATCCTTCCCTGGGCCTTGTCTAATACAGGTGTTTTGTTTTTGTTTTTTGCTCATCTTTAGAGTTGTATTTCCAATGCAACACTCTATGCATACTGAGCTTCTAGTTATTATGATGACCAATGCCATATCTGTTGTGTATAAATGGTGCTTCTGCTGTGCAAACAGACATCAGATCATAGCGAATATTGTGAATATGTAAGCTTGTGAAACCTGAAAGGAGACACAACTCAGACATTGCATCACATAAAGTAGGATCGGAGAGAAGCTGGTGAAGAGAAACAAATAAAATGAGACGTGGAAAGTTGGACAGACGTGGAGACAAAGGGGACAAACAGGCTGAGGTACCTGGTACTTCAAGGAGACATTGAACTGATTCTAGTTCCCAGACTGCTTTGTTGTGGCTGTGAATGCTGCAGGTCTAAGAATAGCCGTCCATGTAACCCGCTGAATAACAGGGAGATGTGACGTGGAGCTCTTATATGAAAAATTTGACCTGCCAAGTCACCGAAAATCACTCCTTGTCCGTTGCGTAACTCACATGGGCGAGGCATGTCCCGTTTGATTAAGATAATCCTGCTGCCGATGAAGGTCACAAGGGATTTTCATTTTAATGACTTATTTTTTAATTGAAGATAAAATTCTCAGGGGAATAGAATGCTTTGCATGCCTTCTACATCACTTTACCTGTGAGTGTGTGTGTGTATTATGCTCCTGCCCTGGGACATGTGTGCTTTTGGCTGTATTGTCAACTTCAGTGGCCAAACCTGTGTGTGTGTTTGTGTGCGTCTAAAAGTGCATGTGTCTGTTTCCAGTCCCAGCAGCCTCTGGAGGACCTGGATGCTCAGTTGAGAAGAGCGCTGAGCCCAGAGACCGTTCCCGTCAGCACACACACACAGGTAAACACTCAAACACACACTGATGTACTGTTCTCATTCAGTGACGCCGCTCAGTACTGACTCCCTGCTATCCACAGGCTTCACACAGCGGCGTACCTTCAGCGGGACAACCAAGTATGTATATAAATCTATTAATCTATCTCTCTCTCTGTATATCTGCGATTTCTAATATGTGCAACATCTGTCTTTCAGTCCCCTTCTCTCTGGAGGAAGCGACTGGGTCCTCCTCTGGTCCTCCTTCAGGTGGAATTAAACTGGGAAGATTTCAGGTAATATTTCCCTTTTAAGCTTCATTAGAAATAAAGTGTCCTGAATTTGTCAATTATAGTTTTTTTTGTGTATATATAAGCTTATATAGCTTAGTAATCCTGCGTGTCTCCTCTCGCCAATCAGGTCTCGTTGGCCACTGAAGCTTCTCCTGTCAAACGCCCGGCCTGCACTGAATCTTCCTCCACCTCATCCTCCTCCTCCTCCTCGTCTTCGTCCTCCTCGTCCTCCTCCAGCCTCTCCAGCCCGGAGAACACACTGCACAAAGGCTCCTCGTCTCCTCTGAAGGGGGCAGGAGGACAAGGAGGAGATGTCGTGGATGGACTCCCCCAACGGCCTCCGGGAGGGTCCCACCACCCCTCCCCCCTCACCTCACCGTGCCCCTCTCCGAAGCCCACCACGACCATCGGACGCTTCCAGGTATTTCCTGTTTTCGATCTTGCCGTAATTGGCGAAGGGTTACTTTGCTACGTGTATAAACTAACAAAAAGCTTCCATTCCTTCATATATATCCAATATTTTGTTCTATAATTTCAGGTTACCACCAACCCAGAGGCCCGTGTCGGGAGATTCTCAGTCAGTCGTGCCCAGGAGCAGATCCTCGAGTCCAGGCGGACCCCTCCACCTTCTGCCCAGGCTGCTAACGGACCCAGTCATCCTGGGCAGATGCTGAGTCCAGACTCCGCTCACAAAGCCTCGCTGCCGAGTCTGAACAACAACTCCTTCAACAACTCCTACATCAGCAGCGACAACGACTCCGAATTTGAGGATGAAGACTTCAAAGTGGAAGTCAGCCACCTCAGAGAAAAGTAAGTTCTCCCATCCTCTCTTCCAAAAACATCTCATAGGAAAGACATTTCTCCCCTCTCTCACCTCTTCTTTATTAAGATGAACTGCTGTAAACTACATCTTGCTCTCTTCTGCCTTCTATTTCCGTGTCCCCAAAAATAGAAGGCTGTGCTCTGCTTCTCTTTTCTCCTCACCCTCAAGAATGAGGTTAACCACCCACTTTCCTTCTGTCTCTCTTCCTCTTTTCATGAACGGGGATGTTCTGCTCTTCTTAGAACACTTGGCCCTCCACTCATCCGGCCTAATTGTCTCTTTCTTTCTGTTTCATTCCCTCTTTCCACCACCAGGCACATGCGTGAGATTCAGGCCCTGCACTCCCGACAGAAGGAGGAAATAGACAGTCTCTTTACCAGGCTGGGGAAGGTAACTGACCTTGGTTACATCTGTTCCAGACACAAACTGCATCTTATTGAGTGTGTAGCAACCATTCTTCCTTTGGTGTTGGTGCAGGTTCCCCCGGCTGCAGTGCTCCCTCCTGTTATAGGCCTGACTGGCAGAAGGAGACGACCTACCAAAAGCAAATCCTCCAAATCGTCCAGAACCAGCTCCACTCACAGCAGCAAGAGTCCACAGCCAGGTAGACTTTTTTTTTTTTAAATACTAATGAAATGACACTCACCAAAACCTGGACCAATTAAACCAGAGATATCATAGCTAGATACGACCAGAGGAAGGTGAGAAATGATGTGTTTAAATGTTGAATCCTACACTACAGCTAGGATTTCAAAAACCTCCACCCTAACGTTACACTGTCTCTGTGTCTATGCATGCATATGTGTGTGTGTGTGTGTGTGTGTGTGTTGTGTGTGCTTGGTTACACGTGCATGCTGGTGAACACTGGTGCAGACTCCGAGCTTAAACATTTCTGACTGCTCTCTCCGTCCGTCTCTGTCCGCGTGCTTGCGTGTTTGTGTGCGTGTGTCGGGGGAGTCGTCTCTGTCGTTGTCTTCGGTGACGATTGTGTCTTATCTGGCCAATATCTTTGTGTGTCTCTGGGCTCTCTGCGGTGTGTCGCCCCTGCCTATGCCTCGCCATCGCTATCTCCAGGCAGCACTTTATCCGCCCAGAGCGTCCCCACCATGTACCCCGGCCAGCTGGCTCTGTTAGTCCCGGGGGGATTAGCCGACTCCAGCAGCGGCACTCTGGCCCAGCCGCTCAAACCCTCTCCCTCCAGTAACAACCTGTGTTCGGCCTACACCAGCGATGCGGCGCTCTCCGTGCCCAGCCTGTGTGCTCCCACCCCAGGTAGGCACGCCGCTTTTGTGAAATCCAGTCTAGAGCCTCGGTTGCCTCCCCCACAACACAATAAATACTTTGCACACACACATGCATGAAGTCAGGTTGTCTTCACTCACTTCACAACACAATCGTTTTCTATCTTTCTCTCTCTGTGTGTAAAGCTGTGTGATGGCCAACTGACTGTTTCGTTCTACCTGTATTTCCTTCACCTGTGTCTCTCTCCTTCCCTCTCATCTGAACCTTTTGTCCTGTCTGTCTCTGTCTCTTCTCTCTCTCCCTCTCCCTTCCTCTGCGTCTCTCCTCCTCTTCTGTGCGCTCTCCTTCTCTGGTTCTTCACCTCTTCCCTCCTCCCTCTCTTCAGGCTGCGTAAAGTTCAGCTGGGGTTCGGAGCGTTTGGCCTTCAAGCCTGGCGGCAGGAGGACGCGCTTTCTGAGTACGCCCTGCTTGGCTCTTTGTGTGTAACGCTTTATTTCTTTGCTCTTCTCTTTTTTACCCGTCTTCCTTACTGCCTTTGGTTCTTATTGGTTTACACCTATATCTGTCAAGTCACGGTCGCCCTGTCTTCCTGTGGGTTTCTTCCTTTGATGGAGGAAGACCCTCTGCTTCCGTTATCACCAGTGTCCTGCAGAAAACTGGTGTCTCCAAAAAAAACAGGCAGAAATTATGACTTATAAGTATTAACATTAACATTTATCACGTAATAACCTTCTAAACATTCACATCGTCTATGTCGGTAAACATTTCTTTTAGGGATAGAAGAAATGATGGATGTTGGATGTTAGATGCATGTGATGCACCAATAGAAGACGTCAATAAAAACATAAAGGAAAGCCTGCACACTGTTGCTCCCTTAAGTGCAATTTACTGGCACAGCCGCAAGAAAAATAAAAACACACTTTAAGCTACAGAAGGAAAAGGGACAATTAGAGATAAGAGCTTGCTGCAGGACACAGAGTTAATTAATGACAAATATAGTCTTACATCCCAGCACTTCCCATCGTCTCCGCTTACTTCTTCCTTCCACTCTCTCTCAGTATTCTTTTTTTTCTTTGACATAACCGTCCTTGACAAGCCATCCCTTAACCTCACACTCAATGCCAACCTTGTGCACTATAGGCTGCCGGGAAGAACGGCATCGCCGAAAGTAAAATAATAGCTTTGCGATTGATCGAAAAGGACGGAGCAAAGTGTTAACCGTCTGAAAGTAACGCTTGTAATAGGCTGTCGACGAATTGCACTGCTATTTTAATTTCCGTCCAGGTTGATTTGGCGAAACCCAGCAGCAGACATCTCTTTGAGCAACTACTTTGTCATTAATACAACAGAAGAGCAATCTGTTTACGGTGCAACCAAATAAATAAAGGTTATGGATTAGAAAATGCACATAAAATGCACCAAGTAGCTAATGCTCCATGGCAAGCTATTAACTGTTAAATATGCTTTAAGTTCATGATAAATAGCATTACATACATTTCATCTCTAGTCCCACCGATTAAGAGATAAATGATACAGTTTTCTCTGCGTCATTCTGACTTTCAAATCCTCACATCTTCCATTTGTAACCTTTGTTTCTGTGAAAACAAGCAGAGTAATAAGGAAAGACAAGTGGAGACCCGATGACTTGAGATTTCTGTAGGAGATTTAATAATTCTTTCTGATTAAACTTGATTAATTGCAGTGACTTATTATTCTTTTTTTAAGCACAGTTGTGTTCTGTGCATCGGTCTATATTTATTTGTATTTTTCTGTGATTCCGACATTCTTTTCCTCAAACCATAATGTGTAGTGTTTGTTAAATGTGTTGTGCCTCGTGTAGAGATGTAAATGAATGCTTCTGAACCCTCTGCAGCTCAAGCCCTCTATCTCCCTTCCTGAGTCCACCCCCTCACTCCCCGTCCCTCACCCCCTCACCCCCTCTCTCCCTCACCCCCTCACCCCCTCTCTCCCTCACCTGTTCCCCGTCACTGCACAGCCAGGAGGGGAGAGAGGCAGACCTGGGTCTTATTGATCATAACCTGTTGTTGTTCGTAAACAGGCAGCTTAGGAAGAACGTGATGTAACATTAGCATTCAGTTAATGTATTCATTCTATTTAAATGGCTGACCACATCAGAGGTCCTGAAAGAGGATACTTTGATGCATATGAATCCAAATCTAAGACCCAGTTCTGGTAAGGCCCTGTGAGCTGTGGAGAGGACTCAGAATCACATCAGACCCGGGGGGTTGGGTTACCCAGAAGCATCTTCACATCACAGTACAACTTTGAGACAGTGTGCGAATACTTACTTTGGTTTTCTGTTAAACACAAGTTTTATCCTTTGGTTACAAAATAAACAAAAGCATCTACTGTGACAGTTACTGATCCCAGTGTAAAGATGTTATTGGGCAACTGAACCCCGACGTGTTTCGAGTTGAAATAATGGTACTGGGATGTTGTTTGGTTGTCGGGTGTTGTGGGCGTGGGTCTAACTCTGACTCTCTCCCAATCCTCCAATCGTTGTCTTCCGGCCGCACAGGGAAGATGGTGAAAAAAGTCTGCCCCTGCAACCAGCTCTGTAGTAATTATCTCTCTTTTTGGTCTTTTCCTCCCTCCATCGACGCCCTCTTCCATCCTTGCACTTGCTCTCCCACGCTTCCTCCCGCTCTCTAACGTCCTTTTAGATTTCAACTTTGATCCTCAGCCAGATATTGAGATCATTTCCATTCAGTAATTTCAGCCTCCGGAAACGTTCCATTTTTAATTTGGACGTTTTTGATTAGGGAGGATCAGAGAACATCCAGTTTGAGGCCTGAAATAACTGAATTGAGCAGCTGCCACAGATTCAACCTGATAATGCATGCAACCTGCAAGTTCACACACACACACACACACACACACACACACACACACACACGGGCACACCTGAACAGCTGTTCGCTAAAGCACACCCCCAGCTGTGCGATCCCTCCCTCTCCTCTCCTCCCTCGTCATGACTTGTGGTCTTGACTGCATTTCCCAGAACTCCATGCTGCTGCAGTCAGTCATGACTCAGCGTCTTCTCATTGTTTTTTTTTCCCCTCCATTTTATTTAGCATGACGTGCCTGTTTCTGTCAGAACAACTGTATGATTAGATTTGACTGCCTAATCCCTGCATTATGTGAAATATAATCTGGATTTAACGCTCAGTAAAGCAACGATGATAAAGAAACTTTATGGAATTAGTTTGTGGTAAACATGACAGTAAAATAACTGGAATCCTATTTATCCTGATGTTTTCTTTCACTTGTAGGATATGTTAGAAATTAAACGTTAAATGATATGTTAAAATTGTATATTTGAGGGGGGGAACGTACCATATTTGGTATGTGTCTGTATTATGGGACGTCCACATTTGAACGAAATGAAGCCTTTTATTCTGAAAAAAATCCTGTGACAATATCTGAAACCAGCAGAGTGCGTAGCAAAGAGCTGAAGTATTTTATGATCACCTCTCAGCGTGTACTGATTGCTCCTGGCGGTCTTGGAACATGCTCTTATTATGATATCACATAATAGCTCATTTTAACTTGAACAGAGGCCACACGCGACAATAGATCAGCACTTACATGCAGACACCCCGGCCAGTTTGCAGTGTTTGCTAACATCTGTGGCTAAAAAGCACACCAGCTGCTGCAGAGCTTGAGTGCCATCCAGTGGTCAAACAGTAGATAACAGCAGACCGTCAGCAGGCCTGGCTCAGCACCGCTTCTTTCGTGTTGGAGCATCTTGACTAATCCGCAGCAACGGGACTCTTGAGAGAACGCAATATTTGAATATGAAATATTCTGAAACAGGCTCAGCTTTGTGTTTAGGAATGGCGCTCTAGTGTCATCAGTTTTTTCTCATGTTCCCGTCTGTCATCATCATTTCTTTCATTGTCACTAAACAATATAACGACCATGTCGACATGCTGACGTTCCCTAAAAACCAGGAAGTGCATTCTCATTCATTCAGATTACATCAATTATGGTTTTCTGCTTCATCTCACACCCTTTGCTTTTCTTCTCCTCCCTCCCTCTCTCTCCCTCTCTCTGCCTCCCCCCCACAGGGACTAATAGCACCAATGTAGTGAGTGGTTCAGGTGGTCTGGGTCAGAGCCAGGGGGGTTCTCAGTGTCTTCCCCCCAACATGTCAGCCCCCCACCAGAGGAAAGGAACGTTCACCGATGACCTCCACAAACTGGTGGACAACTGGGCCCGAGATGCCATGAACCTCTCACAGGTTTGCTTCCGTTTTTTTTTTTTTTATGCATCTTACTGCAGCAGAAGTTCATTTTCACACAGATAACGTTCCTCCAGCAATGACTGACCAGTTCCTGTTTTTAGCCCAGTGTTTAGTAAACAAACCTCCATCGTTCCGGAAGCATTTTGTTTAGGTCACATTCCTTTGTCTTTATTTATTGATCCTTGAGGCTTAGAGAATAATATTTTTGTCTGATGCATTTGTGTGTTTAATCAAGTAATGTGCTGGTGAGTAACTAAATGTTCAACTCTTTTTCAGGGGAAGAGGAGTGCCAAACAGCTGCAGCAGGCCCCAGCACAGGGACATAGCTACGAGGTTAGTTTGACATCATAATACATTAATCTGTTATGGGGGAACCAAAAGATAATAATGACCTCTTTGGTGACTTCCAACTTCCCATTAACTTGGATGGACACATCAGACTACAGTGTACTATTCAAATGTTCCACATTAACTAAAGTAATAAAGGTGTTGTCAGTAGATTTTAACACTTCACCCCTCTGCTTTGCCAGAACAATAAATCCTGGGGATGTAAAATCTTGGTCCGTCTGATAGTTTTTCCTGAAAGGCCATTAAAATAAACAACATGTGATTAATGAAGAAGTTGAAGTGTTTCCTCATGTTAAATCTCCGCCCCTCCAGGTTATCCAGTCAGCCAGTCTGGGCAGGAAGTACTCTGCTCCCAGCCAGCTGTGTCCCAGCAGCATCGGAGGCTCGGCCCACCTCCCCACAAACTCCACCACTGCTACCTCTCTGGCCGCCCGCAAGGGCTCCCTGTGCCACCCCCCCGCCTCCGCCGCCGCCGCACCTCAACCCCAACCGGCCCAGTTCATCCACTACACCCCCACCGCAGCCTACAGCGCACAATGGTCTGGTCCAGCTCACGGCCTGTCGACCCCGCACCAGGCCGCAGCACAGCCTGGGCCTCTACTGGTCAGCACCTCCCAGCCCCTGGGCCCCTACACCACGGCGGTGGGTGGGCAGGGCCAGATTCCCGGGCAGGGGCCGCTCCAGGCTTTCCATCTGACCAACTCACTCCAGAAGTCAGTCAGCAACCCAGGAAGACCCAACCTGAGGAACACGTAGGGCTGGGCGTGAGGGCTGGTTTGACTCACAGCCCGACTGGACTGGACTGGACTGGACTGGACTGCTGTGGAGACAGAGTGTTACGGGCTTGATGGACTGGAGAGGATGCGTTTGAAATGACAAAAGCTGACCTGTTCAAGAGGAGTAAAGAAAAAAAGCTGTCCCATGCAGTCACGTAATCTCTCCTCTCTGCTGTGTTCGGCTGCCAAACGCTCAAAAAGACAAAGGAAAAGTCTCACGAGTGCAATGTTAAAAGGCCAAAGAGGTTGCTGACGGGGTGTGGGATTGATGTTAATAACTGTTTGTGTGTGAGGTATCGTGTAATACTCACTTGTGGCTTTCGTCACAGTTGTTCCATTTCATGCTCTAAACTCATTGTGGTGAGAGGGCAGATGTTACATGCAGGAGGAGGAATGTGGTGGCCAGCTTTAACAAAACCAGCACCTCTTCATAGCTTCTAATGCTTAAAAGATCTCAAACATTTAGCATCTTTAAAAATTGGCAAGCTCTCAAAGGAGATATGAATGCGGTTTTTCCAAATATGATACAGAAAATCCATTCGCACTATTAAGAGGTGGCACATTCAGGTGGTCTGTATTGTGTCAACATCAAGCAATGCACACAGATGAGAGCAGAAGGGAGGAAGTGTTTTTCTTCAGTATTCATTTGGGTAAAAAACAAAATTCAAAAAGCACAAAAGAAACAGAACAAATGAAAAAACCCCGCATTGAGACGACCCGGAGCACCAGGCGGGGGTTCGACTCCTCCGTTACCTTCTGTGTCTCGTTGGGACGAACCATTCAAGCAGATGGAGACGGAGGGAAGAAAGGTGGACGAAGAAGACGCCTCTTCGCCATCACGACTCCGCCCTCTCCCTCCATCCCTCTCTCCCCCGCCTCTCCGTTGCCATCCAAAGCAATAACAGCAGAAACCTTTTTAGAGGAGAGGGAGCCCAAACACGAGAAGCTCAGCGTGAAAAAGTGGCCTTGTAATCAGAATAATATCAGAGTCCCTGTACAGTTTGTGTCTCTGTTTATTTTTTAGTATGTCAGCCATGATGATTCCATTTTGTTGTTTTATTCTGTTGGGTTTGTTTTGCTTGCTGCCCCCCCCCCCCCTCCCCTCCCCCGGCTGGCGATCTGACACACACAAACACGCACACACACACTCATGTAAATACACACACACACACACACATGGTGGGAGGCGCGGCAGCCATTTAAACACACAGATTCACAGACTAATGCCTCGGTTCTGAGTGACATCATTGGGTTGCTTTCAAACATTTTTTGTGTTGGAAACTGATTGCGATGTACATTGTTGTTGTTAAATGATTATTCTATTTAAAAAGACAAAAAGAAACAAAAATGTGTTCTGTCGATGGACCCGTTATACGCGCACATCGGTGTACGATGTGGAAACACTGTGATTATTGTTGTTTATTATTAGCGAATGTTGTTCGGACGACGTTAGTTTTAGGGTGAAATATCGCAAATTTAAGGAAAAAAAAAAAAGCAAACTGAACTTTTTTTCACTGCTCTCAGCAAATGGATTCCTATCAAAACGTGAGAATTGACACATCTTTTCAATAACGGTCCTCGTACTCCAGTTACTGAGGACACGCCCTGAAACAAATGCCTTACCGACAACTAACCAACTGCAGTTTCAGTTCATAACTGATCGGATTGAAAGTGGAAACGGACCCCCGAGCCCCGATTATAGAGACGAAGCGGAGTGAACGGCAGGATAGTCGATATCTAGATAATAAAGTCATGCTAGCTATTTTTTTTCTTAATACAGTACTTATATATCAGACACTTTAAATAGCCCTCCTCTTCCCTTTCCCCCTGGTTTTGTTAGATGAATGTGAATGTATAAACCAATGGTGTCCATTTTTATGTACTTGAAAAAAACAAAAACAAGTCTGTCATTTTATTTTTTGCTTCCCCGTGACCTTCCCCTAGAGCCTCCGGTGAACGCCGGAGGGACTTATAGTGCCTTGCATCCTTCCTGTTGCTTGTTTCGTTAGGGGTCGAGGGGTTAAAGGAAGCACACTTCACAGCATGCGTTGGAGAGTTTTTGGGTGGGGGTGGGAGGGCGGGGTGTCACTTTGACGTCAGTGGTGACGACTGGTTAGTGGATGCAGTAATAATGCCCGCCGTTAGCTGCTACTGTGTGCGCTATAGCCGGTTTGCGGTTGATTCTCTTCGATTCCGACTAATCGAGTGTGCTTTTTCCCCGACGTAGCTCTTTGACTTTGATAGAAAGATGAATTGACCGACTCTGATCGACCACTTCGGAGTGAAAAACGGCCGCCGTTTGAAGTCGGTTGCCGTGCGTTACCGCCAACGTGATGAAAGACGGGAGAGAATGTGAGAGTTTATCAGTGCCATTTTGTTTTTTTTCAGGGTTTTAAATGAAGATATTGAGGGAAAAGGGAGTGGGAATGTTTTTTTTCCCCCCGGTTTTAAGGAGGGAGTTGTATTTAAGATTGTGTTTGAAGCTTGGAGCACTCTATTTTAGAGGCGTGGGCCCGGAGGACGCACCGATGCAGCGGACTACAGTTCACGTATCTCTAGTGTAGTATTGGGTTGTGTTTTTACCAAATGAAACCAAAGGAGGGGTAAAAGACAAGATTGGCCAATGACTCTGGATTAAAGTTGACCAAACAAGCCACCAACTGTCGGGTTCAAAGGTTGCTGACCGGTGCTGCAGAGAAACAAAGAATCTCTTGTGAAATAACCAAAACTGTCCAAATTTTAGAATTAAGCGGTATTTTCATCGTCACTCCCAACCCGTCTCTGCTCTTCTATCATTAATGTTTTCAGATTAGGAAAGACGATGGCACCTTTCTAAAATTAAAAAAACATCATTTTACGAGGCCAGCGGCACTCTCCTGTCTTTTTAACAGATTTGGTTGGGAATTGCTGCTATCGGGCAACAAAAAAGCAAGTCCTGCAAAAGGTATGAATATTGTTCTCCATATTCCCACTGTGTTTCTGGAGCGGCAGGGTTGGGCTTCGACAGGTTGTATCACTGAGATCTGTGTGAACCAAGCGAGAGATTTGAGCATCACGTTGCTGGTGGTGGTGGCTGGAATGACTGTGAGCACAGCGGTGGTTTGTGATGGTTGTACTGGTAGTGATGATGGTGGTTGAAATAATGGAAGTGATAGTGGCGGTTTTAGATTCAAGGCCTTTGACACCCTGTCCTTTTTTTTTCTCTCTTTTCATTTCAAGTGAAACTGGTACAAACTTTCATTCACTGAAAACATCTTTTTTGTCGTTTTTTTTTTTTTTTTTTGCTGAGAATAGGCGTTCTGGAGTCGCATAAAAACAGGAAAAGATTACTTTGTACAAACAAAACACATGGCTTTTGCTTGTTTGTTTTTTTTTTTACATATATTTTTCCAATTCTCATGAATAATAGTGCGACAGTTTTACTACTAGGCAAGTTTGGTTGAAGCTGTGAATAATCATTGAGCCACTTTGCTTTAGTTCTGGTCATCATGTTCAATGATGCCATTTGGCTTTTTGTCGGTGGAGTGGAAAACATCAGACTTAAAGAATTAAAAGTTGTTGTTTTTTTTACTGCTTTTATTCACTGGAGCTGTTTTGGTTGCCAGGTAACATCCTGGAGTTTCACTTTACAATCGCTTTGAGCCTCAAATTATTTCGACAGTCGAGGTTTGATGGCGTTCTGCTGCGTCTCGACTGGTTACGATGAAAGAAATGCCTAATGTGCAGCGGCTACAATGCAATATTATTTAAAGTTACAGTATGCTGTCGAGCTCTGAGGTCACAGTTTGGCTTGACAGTTACTTTTTTTCTTTTAAAGCTCTAGGAATAAAAAAAAAAACAGTGGGTGCAATTATTGTGAATGAGTTTTGGTAGGAGGACTCTTACTGTGAAAGTCTTGAGAGTTCTCCACCGCGGCCACTCTTATTGTGAAGTTTAAGTGAAAAGGTAGGATTCTTCTCTGGTGGCACACATACAGTGTAGCAGTAGACTCAGTTCCTCTTCGCCTGTTCAGGGCTCGCTTACCTTTTCTGCTTTGTTACTGTAGAAGTGCCCACATGTTAAAACAAGATGCCTTTCAGTGCACCGACAAACACACCAGACTGACTCAGTGCATCTAGTTGCTGTTTCATGTAGCTTGCTCCTGTCGAATGATGTCGAGTTTCAAGTACAGCAACAGTTTCTCTGACTGTTACTGACATTTTTTGTTTTTTTTCGATTATGTTTCTGGTTTTCTCTGATGCTCTCATGTTTTTTTTTTATTTTACTCACTCATCAGCGGTTTTAATGTCTGTAGCGGCACCTAACTTAATTCAGTGGTTTCATTTTTCTGTATCGTGTTTGACATTGTACAAAGTGGTTGGATTACAAAAAAAAAAAACATGGATGGACGAATGAAAGAAAAAACAAAAAAATACATGTAGGGAGTCATCGGCAGCCTTTAACGGTATGTTTTGCACTAAGTATAGAGTGTTCAAGCTTCATATTAAAAGAAAACTTTGCGCTTTGCGCTACAATACAATGAAATTTGTTACTTTATTTGTAAAAACTTAATAAATAAAAGTTGTTTAAATGAAGTGGAGTGATTGGACTTTAAATCAATGTGAGAATAGGAATTAAATAGCGTAATGTCTCTCTGTTGTTTCTGTTTTAACATCCAATACATTAGGGGTCACAGTGAACAGATGGACCGTCTATATGAGCAGTACTGATAAAGTTTTATTACCTTCCTCTGTGAGTTACGCTCTACTGTTAGTGTTTCTGGACTTTAAAGACTTTTCACGTGAACATTTAATGGGTATTAATGAGTTTACTTTTAGTAGTTATTATTATAAGCCTGTACCAAATGGTTGAAAAGTCAACAAATATTAAGTTCATCATATTGACAGCAGTTTATAATCAGTATTCAGTTGGAAAATGTTATTAGTCAAGAATTATTGGCAATAATGCCTTAATTATTCATTTATATTTCAACAAATTTGCTTTTCATCGGTCATAACATGGCATTAAAACAAAATGTAAAGTAAACACGAGACTTTTACATGTTTTGTCAGCAATTTTTGCCCCAATAATTAGACGCTAATATTAAAAACAGACAGAAAGGTTCTGTTTGTTGCAGTGACTTGTCTTTTCCACATGGCTGCAGCACATCTTTGTTAACCTGCAGGATTTACTGTATATATACACGCACACACACACACACACACACATGCACACACACACACACACACACACACACACCTCTTGCTTCAGGGCCAATCAGGAAACGGCTCATTGTGAGGCGTGAATCTGTGCTTATTATCCGTCACCATGGCGACAGTGAAAATAACACTCTCAGTCCGGAGAAAGAGGCCAGAGGAAGGAAAATAAAACTTACCGGTATATTATAACAATATTTTCCATCATGGAGTTTTCCTGCTGTGTTATGAATACTCTACACTGCAAAAATAATCGTGCACTTCTGGGATTGGAATTTGAATGTGTATTGAGACCTTTCAACTTGGAGGAAGATATCTTATATCTTAGTGCTTCAGTAAATATAAGTGTATTTGTTCTGATGTTTTCTTGTATTACTTTGAGGCATTTACTTGTCCAAAAATAGATATTTAATCAACTTAATCAGCCTTTATGAAACACAATGTTTCCCTAAAAATCTAATTCTTTGCAGTGTAGGGATTGGTTTTCAATGGACTGTGAACCAGCAAAGTGCAGGATTTAAAGGTGAACTCACACAAGATGTAGAGGTGAGATTTCTCAAGTTTAGTGCTTCTCTATTAATGCTTTATTATTATTATTATTATTATTATTATTATTATTATTATTATTATTATTATTATTATTATTATTATTATTATAAAGGCTTTTTCCTGTTCTATTAAGATTAGATCGTTGAGGATATAGAGATAAAATATGAGGTGAAACCAAACTTCACACAGACACGTAAACTGTTTACACCATAAACTCATAGGTCTCACATTACCCTTTAAACACAGACCTCCCACATAATATAGATGGCTTCTTTCAGCTTGTGTACAAGCCAAATACATATATAGATAAATGCAACACCCACCACACGCTGGTATGTTTACACTACAACCAGGGATGATGCTTGATTCATGTATTCCTTTTTCCAAACTTGCAGGAAACCACCGATATTTAGGCTCCTGTTTGGCCGAGTGATTTTTAGGAGTTAACCTTCACTGAGGACAAGGTTGACCCAGCGTACAGCTGAAGGTGGATAACCGTAAGTAAAAGTCAGTGCAAGCACCACTGAGCACCTAATGGGGCACTAAAGGAACAGACAGTTCTGTATTGAAGGACTAACATGCAACCTGAGGAGACGTAAGAATACTTTTTTTGTAGATCCTCCTAAACTGTCAAACAATGTTATTACACAATCTGTCCACAAGGGAGCACTGAAAAGTAGATTTTTCATCTGAAAATGAAAAAAAAGTTTGCTCACAATGAAAAGTAGATCAATGACTCAAAATACCATTATTGTATCAGATATACAAGTATGTAAGTATGGAGTCCTAGTCCTCCTTTTGGCCTTTTCTTTCTGTGGCTGCATGACATGAAAGCACTATCTGAGAGAGAAAGAGAGGGAGGGGAGTGAAGATGGGGGAGGGGGGGGTCTTCAGATGCTATGTGTGTGGGAGACAGAAGGAACAGCCACTTACATGCTTCTCTTTATGTAAATATTACAAGCTGTAGAAACTGTTTCCATGCATCCAAACATGCACAGAAGAACCTTTTATCTCGACATTCAGAGTATTTAGAAAATGTCAAAGTGAAATTTTTAAGTTGGATCTTGTATTCATGATCATCAGCAAGTCATAGCAATTTTGTAGCCACACAGTGAGAATCACACTGGAATTATACAAGAATTATTTCTCTGTATCCACTTCCAATGCAATCATCCAATATGGATATTTCATACAGAACAGCATTTCCATCAATATGAACATCGTGAATCTGAAAATACTATTTTTTTCTCACTTGTCTCGTAAGCATTTTGAAAAGAAGTGACCTATCTGCCACCCAGATCACAGGTAACTAGTCGGCCTGCGTATCTTCACACCATTACTTTTGTCACCACACTGCAACCGGGTCCAACTCTGCTGGCTTGTTTGACAGCGTGAAACAGGAAGTGGTCACTGTCAGCTTTGAAACCACACTTTTCACAGGGTTAGACTGTCTCACAGTATCGGATGAAAAAGACACACATGGAAGATAAACGCATACTGGTTAATCCGTGCTACGAGGTGAGAAACAGCCTTTGAGACGGTGGTTATGGGTAATGCGGTCTTTAAGTCGTTGAATTCAACGATGATACGTCACTCTTTATCAATAATACACACACATAATGTAAGAGTCCAAATAGTCTCCCGTGATATGTGCCACTTCTAAACATCTCCGCTGTGAAATAGTGAGAAATATTGATATTATCACACGCTTATTTGTATTTCTAATATATAAACATAAATAAATACCTGTTACATAACCTTTTTAGCTGACTGAGAGTTTCCATATGGGCCTTAATGTGTGTGTGTGTGTGTGTGTGTGTGTGTACATCCTGCAGGTTAACGAAGACGTGCTGCAGCCATGTG
Source organism: Eutrigla gurnardus (assembly GCF_963514095.1). Taxonomy (NCBI): domain Eukaryota; kingdom Metazoa; phylum Chordata; class Actinopteri; order Perciformes; family Triglidae; genus Eutrigla; species Eutrigla gurnardus. The sequence goes on along the minus strand of NC_139932.1, from coordinate 11,742,569 downwards.
GAAACGACAAGTCACTGCAACAAACAGAACCTGTTTACTAAACAGTGTTCACGCTTGTATTTCTTGTCCCTAACAAGATCATCCTCACGATTTAGAATCAAGTGTCTGGCTGATAGTTTGTGTATTTGTGGCTTTAAAATGATCTGAAAATAGAAATATAGAACCATATATTCCCCAAAAGTCATGTTCGATTTTGATATATTTTAATATACATTAACGTGATTTTGACCTTTGACATCAAGACCTTTTTCTTTCATTATTATACTACAAGTTTTTTTTTTTTTTTTTGCTGTTTTATCAATAATTTAGTCAGGGAGCAGAAGAAAAAAAGATACTTGATTTCCAATCCATATATTTCATTTACATAAGCTTCCATTTGGGGTAAATTAAGTTGATCATCTGATAACCAATTCCTTGTATATAGATATATTTTAATGTATTTGTACCCTCATTACTTGGAAAGGTGAGAATCCTCTTGATCTCTTCTGGTGTTTTCCCCAAGTCATGGAATTCATTTTTTATTCAGAGAAAAATCAGCATGTGGGTTTGGATTTTTTTTGTCTTTTGTGGGTAAATACATTTACATGTGTGTCACCCCTCTTTTGTCTCCTTACTCATTTATTAACTCGATGATATATTTGTTGCCGCTACCTTCAGCTGCCCTTGAATGAGGCATTCAACCTTTAACTGCAGCTGGCCTTTGACCAGTGGGGACCCAAAGGCTACTGGAGTGGAACACCTGTGATCTAGTCAAATACAGGTTAGTGCTGACATTTGCTCAGCGGTTCCTCGGCAGCACCGGCGGTGGTTTGAGGAACGACTTTGTATCTTTTTTTCTAAATTAAAAGTGACTGAGATGTTATTTAGGTGCGTTTTATTTTGAAAATATTTGGTGTGCGATCAGTGGCAAGTCTGTGTTTCTACGTAAAACACAGAAAAGTAAAGCAAGGAGCTGAATGTTTGCAGTTGGATTCACTTTAAGGAAACAAACCGATCCCTCTCCTAAGCAGCAGAGGTGATGTTGCAACCTCGCCTTGTTTAGTGTAATCAAGTAGCCGTGTAAGCAGAGGCTGCAGGGTTGGCCCAGGCCATGCGGGCTCCTGAGTCACTCCGGGCTCCTGCTGCCGGTTCCTTCCCTCCCCCTCGTCTGTTTACACAGAATAACATTTTTAAATGCTACACCAGTCCGTCTGCGTATTTCAGTACATTCTGGGGTAGAAGCATTTCCTGTCCACATGTGCTCCTGACCCGGTGTGTTTGTTTGTGTCGGCCCTAATGCGACCATGTGTGTGTGTGTGTGTGTGTGTGTGTGTTTAAATAGAGCGGAGGAGATGGAGTGCAGCTGAACACAAACAAATACTGTGTATCTCTACACAGACCAGCCATCAACAGACACTTTGCCCTCGCTCGGTGGAAAAGGATGGCATCAACGGGGCCAGTCAGGGGGGCGGGACCTTGGTGTCGTGCATGCTGGACCACCGGAATGGCTGTGACGCCAAAGAGAACGGTACCATAAATCATTTCATCAGTCACATCTGTCCTTACCCTCCAACTACATGTGAAAATGGCTGCTGTTAAAAGGGCCTGTTGCAAAAACGGTGTCACAGTGTCAAACTACAGTAAGTGTGGTTTCTAATAGAGAACAATTCTTCAATTTGTACTTTTGCCATGACAGCGTTTACCAGGAAGGAAGCTCTCTTTATGTGAAATCATCAGAAACTAAAGTTTTTAGAGAGTGAAGTGTGTGTGTGTGTGTGTGTGTGTGTGTCGGAGAGGAAATGAAGAGGAAAAACGGTGTGTGTGAGAGCAACTCATCCTGATATGAGCTTACTTGTTAACTGCAAGAAAAACCTCACATCACTCATTTACTGCAGGACGATTACACACACACACACACACACACACACACACACACACACACACACACACACACACACACACACACACACACACACACACACACACACACACACACACACACACACACACACACACACACACACACACACACACACACACATCATTAGAGTCCATCCATCCATTTTCTACCGCTTATCCTGTATTTAGGGTCGCGGGGGGGCTGGAGCCAATCCCAGCTGTCATTGGGCGAAGGCAGGGTACACCCTGGACAGGACGCCAGTCTATCACAGGGAGACATGTAGAGACAAACAACCATTCACTCTCACATTCACACCTACGGGCAATTTAGAGTCACCAATTAACCTATCCCCATCCTGCATGTCTTTGGACTGTGGGAGGAAGCCGGAGAACCCGGAGAGAACCCACGCTTACACGGGGAGAACATACAAACTCCACACAGAAGGAACCCGGGCCGACCCGGGAATCGAACCCAGGACCCTCTTGCTGTGAGGCGAGAGTGCTACCCACTACACCACCGTGCAGCCATCATTAGAGTCTAGAAACTGATTTATTATTATTATGGTATGCCGTGTGCCATTCTGGATCAAATACTGGAAGTGATGGTGTTTTTGTGAGCATGTATTCAGTGTCTACGTGCCAAACAGAGATGTTAGTAACACTATTTATATAACGTTAAGTGGTTAGTGAACTCTGGGGGTGAGCTGTAGTTTTCCAGGTGCTCGTGTGTGTGTGTGTGGGGGGGGGGGGGGGGGGGGGGGGGGGGGGGGGGTTGTTTTATGGTCCTTAGAAATTTCAAGATAAAATCTTGCCTTGACCTGTAGACTTTGCTATTACAAACCTGTTCCTTATTACCCACGTGTCTGTGTGTGTGTGTGTGTGTGTGTGTGTGTGTGTGTGTGTGTGTGTGTGTGTGTGTGCACTATCAGTAATTGCAAACGCAGGTCTGCAGACAGGGTGCAGTTTGTCTGCTGAGCTCTGTGGTTATTGCAGTGATCTGCACATAATGTGCCGTGTAAAGTTGATGAAACCTAAAAATGCAAGTTTTGGCTCTCTCTCTCTCTCTCTCTCTCTCTCTCTCTCTCTCTCTCTCGCTCTCTCTCTCTCACACACACACACACACACACACACACACACACACACACACACACACACACAGAAGGCTGTGTAGCTGCTGAGTGGCCTCCTCCCCTGGCAGGAAAAGCACTCAGTGTAATGTCCAGTGTTGTGAGTGGGCTGCTGTTGTATTGGTCTGCCTATAAAATTATTTCTCCATGAATTAAACATGGTGGGAGTCTAATCTGCTGACAACAAAGAGTCCCGATGTTTCCCAAACTGCTGACGAAGCTGCTTCTAATCTGCACTCAAAAAGTCACATCCAGGCTGGAGTCTGAATTTAGGAAGAGACTCTTTCTCTCTTTCTTACTGTATTTTAGCCGCGGTAGCAGCTGTGGTTCAATACCTGCCACAAATCCACCTTGACATTGTGGTACTGCGTCTTTCTCTTTGTTTACAGACATAGATACACATAACATTAATATTGTTTTAATCACACGGTGCGGTGATGAAGTGGTTAGCACTGTCGCCTACGCCAAATCAAATATGGGGATCATAAAATCAGATTTCCTACCAGAACTGTTGAGGCAAGAAGAAGAAGAAGAAGAAGAAGAAGAAGAAGAAGAAGAAGAAGAAGAAGAAGAAGAAGAAGAAGAAGAAGAAGAACTTCTCTCTCTCTCTCTCTCTCTCTCTCTCTCTCTCTCTCTCTGCCTCACGTTTCTCACTTCCTCCCCCCCCCCCTCTCTCTCTCTCTCTCTCTCTCTCTCTCTCTCTCTCTCTCTCTCTCTCTCTCTATCTCTCTCTCTCTCTGGCGCTCGCGGAGAGTCCTGAAAGCCGCGGTGACAGCTTGCAGCTCGCGCGCGGTCCGCACATCGGATCTTTTATCTGGAGGAACGTGCGCAGCCCCTCGCGCGCGCTTATCTGCGGCGAAGCGCCGCGACGGTCTGGACTCTTCTTCGAGTCATTTGTTTGTTTGTTTGTTTGTTTCTGGATAAATAACACTTGTTATGAAAGCGAGCGAGGAGGACTTCTGAAAAAGTGAGTAGGAGCTTTTCATTTAAGAACTCATTTGAGGAAAAGCAACATGTCTTCTTCGAAACTTTACGCTTTTACTACGAGAACTACCGCATTAATGCCTTCAACGAGAGTAGCATATCTTCCCCTGCTAAGTGTGATTCATTTTTACGGGTATCTTCGTGCACCAGCGTTTCTATGCGTTACATAATTTGTAAAAAAAAAAGTGTTGTGTTGCTCACCAGTTGCCCACATGTAGACACGAAGCAGACTTGAGGGCTGTTGTCAGGGCAGGACAGCTCTTAAAGCGGACACCGATGATTTGTAGGCTACAGCGGGACCTCCAACTTGTGGTTTGGTTCTCTGCCAGAGGCTGGTGGAGGCAGACCTGCTGCAAGACTGCAGGCGAGCCTCACTTCAGCACTTGTCTGCTGCTGCAGGGGCTCATTTCCCCCCTGTGGTGCTGCCAGTCTGCAGATTGCTGACTTTGAAGCAGATTATGGGTGTTCATTTCCAGTAGCGGGGTCCCTGATATCTACTTACAGTGTAAACGGTCTGCTTAGAGGAGGAGGAGGAGGAGGAGCAGGAGGAGGAGGAGGAGGAGGCTGCACACCAGGAGAAGTCTGAATGAGTGGGAGCTCACTGCTTTCATTCCCCGCACTGCTCATGAAAATCTGAGCCAGAGGCTGCATGAGAAACACTCTTAAGCTCCCCTATGCACGGTCTGTGAAACTGCATCCTAAGAGCCCTTGAGCAAGGCATTTAACCCCACTGAAGGATGGTCTGATTAGTCCGGGACAGGCAGCACCAGGGTGAAACTACACATTTCTTGCAGGCGGTGCCTTGCAGGTCTTAAATCAGCTGGACTTCTGCACAGATTTGAATAAAATCAGAAATAAATACATAGGATGGTCTAGGTAACGCTCATGGCCTAACCCTCCGCCATGCGTAATAGATTTGCTCTGTAACTTTGTTGCCAAAACTCTAAACTGAAGCTGTAAAGTTAGTAACTCACTGATTCTATAAACTGCTGATGAAGAGCCTCGGCGTTGTTTTGAACACAGTGAGCTGCACCCTGCACCTGTACTACAAACCTGCCCCATACACTGTGTGTGTCATCCTATCTGTGTGTGCGTCCATGTGAATGAGTGAGCCAGCGAGTCGGGGGCATCTGAGTTCGAGGTGGGATCGAATGTCTCCTCAACCACTTTACTGTAATTTGATTAGAATGCTGTGTCGTGTTAGCGAGACAGTGAGTAGAGACACGTGTCTGTCTGTCCATCACTGTAGTCCTTTACTGCAACAGCTTCTATCATGTCGTGCCTTTATTTGATAGTGACAGTGATGGAGAGGGAGGGCTGGTTTACAGGCGCCACATTTCTTCACCACTAGGACGTCCCAGCGTCTTGTATTTTAACCAAAATTGAAAAGCTATAAATTATCTTTCAAAAACCGCTTTTGCGCAATCGAAGCGTCTTTTTTATTCACAAAAAGTGCTGCAGTCTGTATGTGTTACTTTCAGGCCGATTCACCCCACTGTCCCCAGGTCAGATCCACAAAGCTACTGGTGTCAAAAGTACAGATGTACTGTTCTCAAGTAGAAGTACAGATACTTGTATTCAAAAAGACTCTGGTAAAAGTACTGATTCAACTTCTTTACTTGAGAATTACTTACTTAAGTGAATTTGAAATGTGCTAATAGTGTAAAGTATCCCTATGAAGGACATTTCTACTAAATTAATCTCACGTAATATTAATTATTTTCTTTTAAGCGAAATTTTTTTGTAGAAAGTACAAATATAAAAAAGTTGTCAGTGAAGTAAAGTATCTGAAAGTTCTACTTAAAGTACAATAACAAAGTATTTGTACTTCCCACCTCTGAAAGCTTATTCTCGCAGTTTAAAATAATCGAGAAGTCTGCACTGGTGCTATAATAACATGAAGGATGTCTCCGCTCTACTTGAGTTCAAACAAGAAAATCAACTCACCGTTGAGTTTTTCAAATCAGGGTCAGACGATGTTCTCTACCCACAATTCTACCTGTTTCCTTTTTTCAGATGCTGATTCCTCGGTGGTGTTTGCAGGACGGTCACTAGGGTGCAGCTGTCCGTCAAGGCTACCATGGAACGAGAGGGCTCGTTGAGGAGGTAAGAGCACACACACACACACACACACACACACACACACACACACACACACAGCCAGCGGGCCTCATTCAGAGTTTCACTGCAGCTCCAATAGTTTTTCATTTCCCTTTTCTCTCTCTGTCCCCGTCCTGAGACACACAAAGGTAGATGAAAGTGACTCACACACACATTCCTGAATGACCTCATTCATTTTTTGTCGCTCAGGCAAACATCCCCCTTTATCCTCTTTTGTTTGGGAATTAGACTGCAGCATTTTCTCTCACAACTCTTCCTGTTGTTTCAGAGCCAAAAAAACAACAACAAAGCCTGTTAACTTCCGGGCTTCGTCACGGTTCTTTTAATTGACATACATGTAGAAATATATCCCCGCGTGCATCAGCCGTGGGGATTGTCTCTAGGCAACTCAGCGTTGACTCCCGAGTCTCTGTATCGTCTGCTTCTCTTTCACGCTCCGGATCACCCGTTCTTCAGGAGAAAACATTTGACTGAAGTGTTTGTAGAGTCAGTTACACAAGGTTCAGCGCTGCACCTGAGAATGTGGAAACTTGATGCAAGTTGTGTGTGTGTGTGTGTGCATGCATACATGTGTGTGTGTGTTTTCGGTCTGTCTGTCAAGCTGGATCTTAGTTCAATTCCACATAAATAGGTCAGTGTGAGAAACAGAAGCCCTGGGCTCAGATAAACACACACACACACACACACACACCTTCTTTCTTTGGCTTTTTGTGTCCAAAATCCTTTAAATGCAATTCATTTTAATCCGTTCATGTGAATGCATGAATCATTACGAATGCATGGGAAACTAAGAAGGAGCAGTAAATAGTTCCACCGCCAGTAGACCAAATCTAAGGTGGTGACTAAAAGTGTAAATGTGTAATAACAGCTTGAATACAACTCTATCTGTCTCTGCTGGGCCCCACACAGACAGAAGAAGAGGAGGAGGAGGAGGAGGAAGTGACATGTGTGTCACCTTTAAATCCTTCCCCTCCCTCCTGGCAGCTCTTGAACCTCAAAGGGTTCCTTTGTTCGCCGGGCACAAAAGCTCACAGGGTCACATGGTCACCGACTGGCACAGACTGGCAAAGTGAGAGAGAGAGAGAGAGAGAGAGAGTAGAGGGTAGAGAAGAATAAGTTAAGGTGGGAGACGTAGGAAGAAGAATTGAAAGGGAAAATGGTGAAAAGACTAAAGAAATGGCAGGTGAAAGAGTGAGATAGGGACCCATGAAGACAGAGAAACGTTTTCTCCTCCACTTTTTCATCCTTCCTTTCATCCACCTCTGTTCATGGAGTGGGGATGTGTGCTACCTTTCCAGTTACTGGAGTAAGTACATGAAGTGTGCTGACATTGCCGGTTTAATAGTTTGTAAAACAAATGAATGACTTTCAAAGCGATAACGTAAAGAACTCTTTGTGTGTGTTTATACATGTACATATACAGTACATGCGTTATACAAATATACCTTAACATGCACACTTCGACTTTACTCTCCTCCTGATCTCTCTACCCACGTATGTCTCTCCTGTGTATGTATAGTGCATACGCTTGTGTAAACATGAACAGATGGCTAATAAAAAGCAATCACCCATCAATGAACGCTTATATTGTCAGCCATTAAAATCAGGAAGAATGAAGGTGTTTTTATGCACAACAGTTCTGCAGATAGATGCTGTTCTGTATTGGGTCTAAAAAACATTCAGCATTATGAGGTTAAAAACCTCATATTATTGTCTTTTGGATGTACTTTCACTGGATTCCACTAGCTTATGAGAAAAGTGGACTTGGCTCCACCGGTTACCACCACAATGCACTGCTTATAAATACTTCTCCCCTTCTGTCTTTTGGATCGAAGGAGTCTCCACAGCAAGCTGAGGTTGGGCAGTGGCTCGTCCTCCAGCCTGACCGACCTCTCGCAGGCAAAAACCCCCGCAGGAGGAGGAGGGGGGGATAAGGGAGTGTGTGCAGGAGGACTGGCGGAGGAGTGCAGCAGGGACCGAGGGACCCAGCAGAGGAGGGCCGGGGCCAACGCCACCTGGAACAGGTAAGTGTCTGAAGGGTGCACGGGCCTACTCAAGTATGTGGACACACACGTGGACATGGATTCGTGTGTGCGCGCATTTTTATCCCTGAATAAACATCAAGTACATCTTCATTATTCATGCTGTGGATACAAACACACACTCTTCCCCCGAGGGTCCATCTTCTGTCCCTTTTTATCTGCATCCATCCCTCACTCCTCTCTCCACTTCGTTCTGCCTCATCGGGCCTTTTCTTCTGTGGTCGTCCCTCTCCTTCTCTTTTCTCTGGGTATTTTTATGGTGTTGCAGCTTTCTTTATTCGACGCTAGTCAGCGGAAAGTGGAAAGTCAGATTGCTGGCGGATTGGAAGTGGAGTTCTGCATGAAAACCTTCCTGCCATTTTACACAGTTTGCACATTGCTATTCTTTTATGTATTTATTTGAGGCAAACCTGCATTATATCTCCATTTGAAGGAATGGAAATCTTAAAAAACGATCGCGCACGTTGTTGATTTATTCAGTGTGTGCTTCCGTGTGCTTCTTCTCAGCATCCACAACGCAGTGATATCGGTTTTCCAGAGGAAGGAAATGGGGGAAAATGAACTCTACACTCTGAATGAAGGTGTCAGGTTAGATTTCTGTCTCCTTGTGTTTTATTTGCCTGTTTTTCTGAGTCTCTCGCTGACTTTCACACAACTGGTTTGTATTCTTGGAGAAAATTTGACTAAATTATAGTGTTTTACTCTGTAATTTCCCACCTCCCCTTGCTCCCACAGGCACACAGATTCAGCATACTAGATTTAGTCTTTACTGACATATTAACACATGCCCACTAAAAGCAACACCCCTGTGTGTTTAATTACAGTATAGCTGACACACATACGTACGTTAACGTACACTGACTCGAAAGCTTCACAAGCGTTTGTGAAGCCGTCATGACGAAGGTGCAGATTAAAGGTCAAACGTTGTCTTCCTGTAACAACAGCTGCCGTGCCAATCTCTACCTGCGTTCACACTTTATCTGTGGAAAAGCCTGCTGTTGAAATGTTCTTTTGTTTCGGTGTGATCAACATTCTCATTTCCTGAGTTTGCTACTGTTTAAACACTGCACCTTCCAGTGCACCAGAACTAATTAGTTTTGGCTCGTGTTTAGGAAGTATTACTGATGGTGTGTGTGTGTGTGTGTGTGTGTGTGTGTGTGTCTGACTATATGTTTGCAGGCAGCTGCTGAAGACGGAGCTGGGCTCCTTCTTCACCGAGTACCTTCAGAACCAGCTGCTCACTAAAGGCATGGTGATCCTGAGAGACAAGATCCGCTTCTATGAAGGCGAGCAAATGCAAAAAATATCTATTTAAGATTTGGATTCCCATCATGTTGTTAAGATAAGAATGCCTTCTGGCTTGGTTGAGGAGTGCCACCGATTGGAGACTTCATCACGCGCTGTTATCTCATGGATAAATAATAATTTACTAAAACGTCAGATGCTAAATCAACTATTGAACTGCTTTATTTGTGCGCCATCACTCTGACGACAAAGTCAATTTGTTCTCTCTGTTGTGGTAAAGTGTGACCTTTTGTTTGAAACACCTTTTTACACGATGAAACGCACACACTCTGACCACGATGTGTTTTCGGTACTGTCCTCATAGCGACCAGACAGGAAGTGATGCTTTACATAAATGACACAACATCCACTCGGTTTGACGTTTAAACAAAAACCGATGCGATACATACAGTTCTCACAGAAACATTGTTCCGGCTCACACAATGGTAGTTTGTAGGAAAAAAAGAATATATATATATATAAATATATAGTGTACAAGTTGCATGGAACTGAGAACAGATACAACCACTTTGTGGTTAGTGGTTGTTTGACTTCATGCTTGTGTGTTCTAGGTCAGAAGTTGCTGGACTCCCTGGCTGACACATGGGACTTCTTCTTCTGTGATGTTCTGTCCATGCTGCAGGCCATCTTCTATCCTGTGCAGGTACACACACACACACACACACACACACACTCATCTATTCCCATTACAAACTGTGTGTTGACGTGTGTGTGTGTGTGTCCTCAGGGAAAGGAACCATCGGTGCGTCAGTTGGCTCTCCTCCACTTCAGGAACATCATCACCCTCAACCTGAAGCTGGACGAGGCTCTGTCTCGACCCCGAGCCCGAGTTCCTCCCTCTATCATACAGATGCTGCTAATACTACAGGTACACACACACACACACACACACACACACACACACAGCACACACACACATGTTTTCATCCACACACGCACCCTCAAACGCAGACAAACATGCATGACCGCTGTCGGGTGAGGGAAGAGTGTAAGTGACAACAGATGGAGGATCAGAGAGTTCAGAGGGGTTTTTTTTCTTGCCAAGGGATCTCACAGGAAGCCGTCTCAGCGTGAACACAGAGCCCGGCCGTCTTCCCATGACCGTGTTTGTCTTACGTCGTCATGATGAGAGAAGCAGATCAGCAAGTTAATTATGACGGTCGACCCCGTTAGCACACACTTGTTGCAGCAAAAGATCCGATGGGATTCGTGTCTCATCTGTTTAGGGATGAGAGTGAATTTTGAATATGGCTGAAGCAGGTTTTGTTTGAGTCATTTTTAAATTACGCAGCGACTTGAGGCTTCACACAGTTAATTATCCATTACCTCTACTTCCCGTGGGAACAGGAAGACAGCTGTTTACTGCATGTAGCTGCGGTGTTGCTTCGTCTTCAGACATGGCATCCTGCATTCTTAAGTTTAAGAAGCTGCTCGTTTCACAAGACTCGTGCCAATTCCCAGTCGTCAATCACATCCATATTGTGTTATTGAGGGATGCATTCATAAGTTTCCCCACAAGGGTTGCAAGATGATAGAAAAACATTTTAAAGAAACAAAATTATTGCTTTTTTCTTATTTTTATATAATGTTCTCGATATTATCACAAGTATGCAAGTTTAGTTGAAGTACAACAACTTGATTTCTCTGAACTCAGACACGTTTCTCTGAACAAAGTTAGACATTTTGGTGTTTCTGGGAGTTTGAAGTGTGTCTGTTTCTTTGTGGGTCTCTTTGGACATCACCGGAGTGACTCATTCACCCAAATCTGCTGCTTTTTTAGATTAGAAACACAGATATATTTCTTTTTTACTGTGTACAGTTCTGCCAAACCATTTTAATAGCTCCGTTTGCCCACAATCAATATCATATCAACGAGTAGAGTGGAAGACATAAAGCAGGGAGGAAAAGCTGTGCAGCGAAGACAAGAGGTTGAGGGTAAGAGAGATACAATTCGGCACTGGATGTTTTCTGTTTTTTATGTGACTTCTTGTTTCATCTGTTAGTAATTTCCCTTTCGTCTTGTGACGCCAATTCGCCGAAGTCTGGTCTATTTATGTGGTTTTTTTTCTGTGCTGTGGTTTTGATGCATATGCTCAATGATTCAGAGGACTGAAACCTGATTGATCCTCTCCTTTGTTATGTGAGTCAGGTCTCTGGGCCCACATGTATCGCAAATCGAGAATTAGGTCTCAAGTTGATCAAAACTTTGGAGGCGACTCCAACTTTTTACGCAAACAAGCCGAACCTGTAAAACAGAAAAGTTCTCGTCTTCCGTTCATCTGCACGACAAAGCTGTATGCTGTATGTAAGCTGTAAGTGCAGAAACAGTCACTTAAGCCAAGAATATTGGCGTTATTAAATGTGATTTCTATTGTAGAAATCCTTCCCGTAATTAAACCAGTTGCATGAGTTTACTGTCTATAGTGAGCAGTGCTGTCGGTGATGGATGCCTTCAAGATGACGCTCAGATCAGAGTTGGACGAGAAGCACTCAGCTCGTTTATTCATGTTGTCTTGCTGCCGGTTTCTATCATCGACTGTCTGTTACGCCGTTCCGGTTCCTCCCACAGTAACTGGCAGTGTTTGATAAAATCACACAAAAGCAAATTCAACTTTTTTTTTTTTCTTTTTCCCCGGGACATTTTTTCAAGTTTCCATTACCACCTGCCAACAGGCAACAATTACTGGCTAATACGCTGGCTGTGTGTGTGTTTGTGTGTGTGTGTGTGTGTGTGTGTGTGTGTGTGTGTGTGTGTGTCTCTGATGCAGGGAGTCCACGAATCTAAAGGCGTAACAGACGACTACCTCCGTCTGGAGTCCCTCATCCAGAAGGTGGTCTCTCCCTACCTCGGGACTCATGGCTTATATTCCACGGATGGATCTTCCAACTTGCACTGCTCCTCCTGCCTCTTAGGTGTGTATATGTTGGTTACACATGAAGTTTCTTTAGAGGTTGCAAGCACCCTGATCCCTTATGTGTTGATGTCTTGTATTCTGTTGTGTTTTCGCTTTTGATATTATAAAGTCGTGTTTTTCTAATTCTCTCTCTCAAGAAAAGCGGTTGCAGCGCGCGTGGCCCGCCAAGCCAGGCAACTCCCCTGTCGCCAAGAACCCAGTGGTACGCTCCAAGAGCTACAACGTCCCCTTGCTGACTCCTGTGGTGGAGTACGACACCGACTCCTCCACGGGAGGCAGCGCAGGTCTGAGACGACACTCCGTCTCCGAGATGACTTCCTGCCTGGAGGAGAGCAGCTCATTGGCTGAATCCGCAGCCTCTGCCGACGACGACGCCAGCGACACCAGCGCGTCCAGCTTCGCCAACCACTCTCCGGCTTCCACAGCCTCTGCTGCACTTTCAGGTACAGCAACCACCAGAGATAAGTCATGTAAATAATGCCTGAAATGAAAAAAAAATAATATTTGGTTTGAAAGTAGTTCGATTTCAATGTATTTTACACCAAAATACCAGCGACAACGCACTATTGTTACTGGACTCTCCACAGATTAGAGCTCAGAGACCCAGAGAGTTGTGAATGTATTCAACACACAATCATTCATTTCTCTAAAACTTGTCCTCCACACAGACGCGGTGACGTCCAGCCAGGAGCCCCAGACGGGAGAAGGCGACAGTCCCGCAGGTCCTCACCCTCTCCAGCCACAGCATCCCTCCCCCTGCATCCTCCCGGAGCCTTCCCCGGGCGACGACACACACTGCATAGGCACGCCGGTGTCAGACTCCCCCGCGTCCTCCAGAGCGCTGGCTCAAGACACAAGCTCCGGTCCCAGTCCTTCGTCCAGCCTGGAGATCATGACGGACCACGTCCCGGAGTCTTTGGACTCGGAGCCGGAGCCCGACGGCATCTTTCTGGACTTTTCTCTGCGGCGTCCTGGAGGTTCGGACTCACATCAGATACACTCTGATGCAAGGACGTGTGCGGACAGTGATGAGCCATGACGACATTCCTCACACCCAGAGACCCTTCCTGCTGTTTTGTGATCATCAGGGATCCTTTCTAACCAAATTATTTTTTTAGAAGATAGTCGAACCATCAGCACTGACCTCTCTTAGAAGCTTTCATCACAGAAATCACTCATCCGAGGTGCAGGTTTTATCTTTGTCAAATATCTCTTCAAGAGTAGGTCTGACTAACGTTGGCTCTCAAATGCAAACTGGTTTTAACACTTTGAATGTAAAAGAAACTCCAGTTTGACCAGTGATATTTCTATATTGTTGGTTGAACCTCAACTTATTTTATTAACTGATTTTTAACTTGAACTTTTAACTTAAGTCTTGTGTCTCTAGTATATTGAGAGAGATGTATTTACGAAGCGTTCAGGTGGATGAAGGCACTAGAAACGGTTTCAATATTTCAGAGACAAATTCATGTTCATTCTGCTGCTTTGATGTATGATTTATTTTTCCAGGTGCCATCAAAATACAAGCTGCCCCCATTGCTTAGTTTAGAGTAGCTTTGAGTACAGATTAATGCTGATGGTAGATCATAGTTGTCTGCAGCTACAGTTCCTTTTTGATTCATCTTAAGATATTTTCTTAAAGCTAGTGTATTTATTAAGAAATGAAAGCCTTTAAATGATGATGAATTCAGTATTTCCAGCTTGCCAATTACAGCCTAATGAGAGTGGTGCTGACTAAATGAGATCAATTTATAATATGTGCCGTTTTATTCTAAAAGCATCCTTTTGCTAATGACATCAACCTCCCAACAGCATTACAGTAATTAGAGATGAAGCTCCATTAATATGTTTTTTTTTTTTAAATGAAAGCCTTAATAAATATATTTACCTTGCATAACAAAAAAATCTCAAAATGTTGATTTCAACCAATAATGTCGGCCAATATTTTGGCCCATATTTTTTATGATCACTGCCCTTGTTGTGTCGTTCATTTCCTCAGTGCAAGATGTGCATGATCCATCCGTGCATTGGAATAGATGCGATATTAAGACAAGTCTAAACGTCCGCTTTGTGAAAGGCCGTGGAGCAGAAGAGTTGGGACAGGAAAATGGCAGAATAGTCCTTTAAAGCGTAGGCGACGAAGGGAGGAGATCAATCAGAGACAGCCGTGAGCAGTGAGGGAGGCGGAAGGAGAAACAAACGTTCAAATAGAACGTTTAAGAGACTTTACCCGGTTTCTGTCCGCTAAAAGAAAGTAGAGTAAAGTTGTGAGGCGGTTGTTTCTAGAAGGGGATTATTCTGGGTTATTCTGGACTTCCGGGGACCGCGTACTGCTGGTTGAACGCCGACTACCGGAGCAGGTACGAAATAATCAACTTCGCAGCCTTCTCTAATCTAATTTTCTAATTATTGTCTCTATCATTCCTGTTGGTCGTAATGATCGTATATAATATTGTTTCGCTCAATTAAATACAATACAGATTAAAAACACCAGAATAAGATTGTAAGATCCAATTAACGTGGACTGGTTGATTTAAATGCTGTCTACCAATATGCTTTTTTTATATACTACCACTGGAGGGCGCTATTCTACAGTTTCTTCACTGTCATTGCTTTTAAAAGTACATTGAACGTTCACTACAGTCATAATGAGGGGGGGTTTAGGGTAAGGGGCCATGAAGTACACCAATAATGAAGACACCCTGGAGTATTTGTACAACTTGCCTGGAGGGATGAGGACATTTGAGGACAAAAGTGTCCTCACGGTGGAAACATTCAGTATGGAAACAGTATTGTTGACATTTTCCTGCACGTGGTTTTCAAACAACAAAACTTCTAACAAAATGTGGTGAACTGATTATTCTGCACTTACAGACACGGGAGCCACGAAAGACATCTACTTTCTGTGAAGCTATAAAGCCTATGATGCAAAGTGGAACAAGGATTCTGACTGAGAACCTCTCTGAGACGAACTGGCCGCTTCAGGGAGTAAGAAACTGGATGAAGGAGGGCCGGAGAAAAGGTGAGTACTATTTGATTTTGAGTGTTTTTGACTGACTTTTGTCACCTTGTGTCTAACTGTCCAAGTGCAGCAGCGAGCATGAAACTGTGTTCGCTGCAGGAAAAGTCCTGCACACAATGACACCTTGGTGATGTTGCAAGAAGAGGAAAGGTACAGATAGTGGGAGTTTTTTTTTTTAAATGTGTTTCTTTATTTTACTATGACTCATTAAATACTGCATAACTTTTATGTTATCAGTTTTTGTGGCATTACGATGCCAAGACTTTATTGCATAGAATTACCTTTTTTTGCCCGTTTACTTGACTTCATTGACTTTTATGACTGTTTTGCACTCACTACGCTCAGACTATGCTTGACATACAATACGAGGGGTTTTTATGACTTTATAGTATTTTTTACAATATTTTATTAATTTTGTCGGGTGCCTTTTCTTGTGAATTTTCAACATGCAACACACACAATTCACATTTCAACGTGAATTTATTTGACTGACTTCTATTTTTAATTTTCGACATGCGATAGTATGACTTTTATTTATTTTTTTAGGAAATATGACTAAGGCTTTTTATGACTCTTTTTTTCTCTTGAAAATTTTTTTACCTTGACTTTTTTTGACTGCTTTGGACTCACTACACTCAGACTTGGC
Organism: Eutrigla gurnardus; assembly: GCF_963514095.1. NCBI lineage: Eukaryota > Metazoa > Chordata > Actinopteri > Perciformes > Triglidae > Eutrigla > Eutrigla gurnardus. Next base: position 11,726,529 of record NC_139932.1, on the reverse strand, counting down.
GTGACAAGCGATACGAGTGATTTTTACTCATTTTTACTCATTTTTAATCATTTTTCATGATTTATTTTGACTGACGTTTTCATGTATTTTCGACATGCTATAGTATGACTTTTCTTTTTAGGAAAATATGACCTTTCATGCCTTTTCATGACAGTTTTTGACTCACTACACTCAGACTTTGATTGACACGCGATATACAAGCATATGTTATGACTTTTAAATATTTTTTACAACATTTAATGAAATTTGTCGATTTTTCACTTATTTTTCGACATGCTATAGTATGACTTTTCTTTTCTCCGAAATATTTGACCATGGCTTTTTATGCCTGTTTTGGACACACTACACTCAGACTTGGCGCGACAAGTGATAAGAGCGTTTTTTATGACTTCTTAATATTTTTTTATAATTTTTTTATTAATTTATTTGACTGACTTCTTTGTGAATTTGACATGCGATAGTATGACTTTTATTTTATTTTTTAGAAAATATGACTAAGGCTTTTTATGACTTTTTGCACTCAAAACACTCAGTCTTTGATTGACACGCAATATAAAAGCAAATGTTATGACTTTTAAATCATTTTTACAACATTTTATGAATTTTGTCGATTTTTCACTTTTTTTTCGACATAGTATGACTTTTATTTTCGAAAAATTTGAACATGGCTTTTTATGCCTGTTTTGGACTCACTTCACTCAGACTTGGCGCGACAAGCGATACAAGCGTTTTTTATGACTTTTATATATTTTTTTATAAATTCTTCTTTGTGAATTTTCGACATGCGATGGTATGACTTTTCTTTTTAGGAAAATATGACCATTCATGCCTTTTCATGACAGTTTTTGACTCACTACACTCAGACTTTGATTGACACGCGATATACAAGCATATGTTATGACTTTTAAATATTTTTTACATTTAATGAAATTTGTAAATTTTTCACTTATTTTTCGACATGCTATAGTATGACTTTTCTTTTCTCCGAAATATTTGACCATGGCTTTTTATGCCTGTTTTGGACACACTACACTCAGACTTGGCGCGACAAGTGATAAGAGCGTTTTTTATGACTTTTTTTTCTTCCGACTTGGCGCGACAAGTGATTTTTACGACTTTTTAACAATTTTAAATATTTTTTTATGAATTTATTTTGACTGACTTTTTTGTGAATTTTCGACATGCTATAGTATGACTTTTCTTTTTCTTCTCAAAAAATTTGACCACGGCTTTTTATGACTGTTTTGGACACACTACACTCAGACTTGGCGCGACAAGTGATAAGAGCGTTTTTTATGACTTCTTAATATTTTTTTATAATTTTTTTATTAATTTATTTGACTGACTTCTTTGTGAATTTTTGACATGCGATAGTATGACTTTTATTTTTCTTCTCAAAAAATTTGACCATGGCTTTTTATGCCTGTTTTGGACTCACTTCACTCAGACTTGGCGCGACAAGCGATACAAGCGTTTTTTATGACTTTTATATATTTTTTTATAAATTCTTCTTTGTGAATTTTCGACATGCGATAGTATGACTTTTCTTTTTAGGAAAATATGACCTTTCATGCCTTTTCATGACAGTTTTTGACTCACTACACTCAGACTTTGATTGACACGCGATATACAAGCATATGTTATGACTTTTAAATATTTTTTACAACATTTAATGAAATTTGTCGATTTTTCACTTATTTTTCGACATGCTATAGTATGACTTTTTTTTTCTCCGAAATATTTGACCATGGCTTTTTATGCCTGTTTTGGACACACTACACTCAGACTTGGCGCGACAAGTGATAAGAGCGTTTTTTATGACTTTTATATATTTTTTACAACATTTTATGAAATTTGTCGATTTTTCACTATTTTTTCGACATGCTATAGTATGACTTTTTTTTCTTCCGAATTGGCGCGACAAGTGTTTTTACGACTTTTTAACAATTTTAAATATTTTTTTATGAATTTATTTTGACTGACTTTTTCGTGAATTTTCGACATGCTATAGTATGACTTTTCTTTTTCTTCTCAAAAAATTTGACCACGGCTTTTTATGACTGTTTTGGACTCCCTACCCTCAGACTATGCTTGACATACAATACAAGGGGGTTTTATGACTTTTTCATATTTTTTTACAGTATTTAATTAATTTCATCGGGTGCCTTTTTCTGTGAATTTTTACCATCCTATACTATGACTCCCCCCCCCCCCCCCCGAAATGTGAAGAAAAACACGACAAGAAAAAAGAACACATTCAAATGCAAGTTATATTTAATTGGAGCATGGGTCAAGTGTAAGCCTTGCAGGTATAGTCAGGCTTTTAAATTACACACCATTGTGCTGTCAACTAACTATTCGTACATTCAGGCTTTAAGGATTCAGCATTAAAGATAAAACAAAGAGATTAAATCACTTGAACAGTTGAGTACTAAAATGATTCTACTGTTGCTCTCTGAGGCAAATACAGCTGCTGTTTTAAGTGAAAATGAACTATCACACTGCGGAGCCAAGAGGGAAACTGTGGTTTCAGAGCATCAAAGACCAAATGTCTGAAGAAGGAACAATGCACAAGTTCTGCAGTGCATGAAATTGAACCCAGCTCAACTTCTGCCTGCACTTGACAGATCTTCAGCAGCACGTTCTATTAGAAGTGATTCCAAATTAATATCAGACATCAGATTTGTTCTCTCACAAGTCTGTGTCTCATGTCGTTTTGGTTTGGCCCGAGTACATTCAGAAAAACAATACCTTTTGTATTGTGCAATTAGCTATCCCTCTAAATAACTCTCTAATATTTTTTCTCCGTTATATTTCAGCTCACAGGAAGTCCATCTGTGTCTTGGCATACAGCTACATCATGCTGTCTCCAGTCCAGCCTCATATTGGAGGTTTGTGTTTCAACCCTGCATTGTTCCTGACATTAATCTCTATTCAATATAGTAAACATTGAACCAGCACCGGTTATTCCATTCGGGTTTAATTTATTCTTGACCAAAATCTTAATGCCCACCAATGGAATAACCATACAGACTTTAAGCTGCTCCTCTGGACATTTTTTCTGCCAGAATTCTGTTCTCCTGCTGGTTTAAAGCTTTCTGAAGCAGGAAACAGAGATTTGACATTAATGCACACTAAAATTCATGGAAACATTTAGCTGCAGAAAAGTCTCAAAGTACGACTTGTAATTTTACTCTTTGGGATTAAAAAAGTGTTTGTTTTCAAATCTTTTTCAAGGTTAGAATGATACCAACCTTCTGTGATGTCAACTGCATATGTAAATGTTTCGCGTGAGGACAGAATTAATTATCTTTTTTTATAATAGTGGTGTTACAGCTCCTGTACTGCCCACCATGACAATGGCACAGTGCAAACTTTCAGTATGTAAACAGTATTGTGGAACATTTTAACTTCCTAGCATACACATTTCAACTATCACTGTCAAAATATGAAAGAAAATGTTTTGCACTTTTTTTACAGACACATGAAGTGCCACAGAGAGGATTCAGTCAAAGACGCCTCCTTCCTGTGAATCTATAAGGCGAGACTCCCCATGATGCAACGTGAAGAAGGACTCTGGCTCCAGTCCTCTTTGTTGCAGGGCCTCTCGGAGACGAACCGGCGGCTCCAGGTAGTACTGGAAGAAAGAGGGACAGGACAAGGAAAAAGTGAGTACTTTGGCATCTCTGAGCTTTCAAGTGTGACAGCGAGCTGGAGGTTGCATTAAACGGTTTGCAGTAATAGTCATGCAGCTTAACAAACAATGAGCTCTTTGTGCTGCTGTGATTTATAATGGGAACCAACAAATTTACAGTAATGAAATAATGTGACATGGTTTCATGAGGCATCAGCTGTTTCGGTGGGAAAATGCTTTCTGTGTTACAGCACCCTAACCTAACATACTGAGTGGCCAGTGTATTAGAGACAGCCAGCTAAGACTAATGCTTATGCATTTAAGGTACAGTGACAATTTGGATTTTTTGTTGTTACAAAGTACAAAGTCAGCTGAGATTTCTGTGTAAATCTATAGACAAGCTGCGGTATAGCAGGGCAGATTATATTAGATAAGGGTAAAGGTAACAGAATCACCACCTTTTTGATGTTATATTTAGTGGTTTTATAGGTGTTTTTTGCAGTTTGCTTTATGACCTCCTATAAAACCACTAAATGTTGTTTGAGCACTTAGGCAGCTTGTTCCCATCTAAAATCAGTCAACAAAATGTACAGAATATTGTCTATCTATAGTAGCTAAGCTTAATCACTTGTGCAAACTGGGCTTCCAAATAAACATTGACTATCTTCATTGTATGAATATGGCCTTTAAACCACACAAATTAACTGTATGTTGTGTCCCCTACCTCATAGGCGAGAGCAAAGGTTCCCCAGTGGATGGCGACGGACTGTTTGGCCTGAAGGTCTTGGTGAATCTGAACAGCTTCTTCTGGGTCGACATGCTGACCTTGCATCATATCCCTGAAAGACCAAAACATTTTCTTATAAAGCTGCATTTTAAAACTTCCAGTGTTATCTATGCAAACCTACAATAAAATTATGTCAAGTGTGTTGGGGTATATTTAATTAACACCTACATGTGTCAACAAAAATTAGACTTAACGGCCAAACAATTGTACAGGAAGACACTGAGTGTGCGTGGTGTGTTATGAACCTGGGCAGGTAAGCTCCGATGGGGATTGCTGCAAGGTCGAACGGTCCGAAGCGTCGTCCGATCTCTTGGAAAGAAGTGCAGTAGCCAGTATCGCCAGCGAAGAAGAACCGATGATCCGGACCCAAAATAGACCAGCTGCCCCACAAAGACTGAGAGTACACGATAAGAGTTACATGTACTTAATATGCTGGGATCTCAAACTAACAGCAAGTGTAATGAATTACCTTGTTATCATCCAGCGCGGTGCGTTTGCTCCAGTGCTGAGAGGGGGTGCAGACAAATGTGATGTCATCGTGACCCGGGACACAGTTCTCCTCCCACCAGTCCAGCTCCATCACATTCTCACAGCCCATCTTCACCAGCCAGTCCATCAAACCCAGGGGCACGAACCTGGCAACAACATCAATTTAAAGAAAACATGTATTTTTACACATTATAGGCAAAGTTTAGTATGCTCTAAAAAAAATTGTGATGGGTATGACTTTTCTATATTTTAATGGAATAGAATATATATTTTTACTATGACTTATTAAAAACCTTTGTAGGACATAGTACAACATTTTAAACATGCTTTTTCCCAGATTACTCTATGACTGAATAAACAATTACATTTTTGAATGTCATACTGTACTACCAATTGTTTAATTTTTCGTGAGATTCTAAATTACTTTTTTATATGTCATACTACATTATGCCTTTATATTTTGTTTAAAACATACAACACACTGATTGTAAGATAAATAAAACGATAACTGGATCTCAAACATTTTGTTGACTATATATATATATACATCCACAACACATACCAGCGTAGCTCTCCTCCGAAGCGTGCGTTGAGGCGGGCTACAGATCCGGCATCCAGATGGTCGTAATGAGAGTGACTGATGACAACAGCATCGACCCTCGGCAGCTGTTGGCAGGACAACGGAGGATGTAACCACAAAGAAAAAGTACCTTTGTACAATACTGTGATGAAAGACTTTGTTTCTATTTAAGGTGAATTATTCTAAAAAATTAAAAACAAAAGGTACTAAACCTCTTCCACAGCGCAGGGAGGCCCTCGGTACCTTTTGGGCCCCATGAACTGGAACGGTGAGGCCCTCTGGCTGAAAATGGGGTCTGTCAGAATATTCAGCCCGTCCATTTCGACCAGGACTGTGGCGTGACCGAGCCAGGTGACTCTCAGACCTGGACCAGAGTCGGAGAGGTCTGGGTTCTGGACGAAGAACGGTTCCATCACCGGGAGCTCGCTGTCCAAGGCCTTCACAGGAGACGAGTATAGAGAGGTAGAAATGAAAGGAGAGGTTACAGACGGGCGGGGAGATTAAACAACCACATGCTCATGATGAGGACTAGCATGTTTGTCTTATGACTGCTGATCATACTCTTCAACAGAAGTCACCCTGATAACAGAGGAACTGTTCTCCGTTCTGCTCTTCCACTCTGAACACGGGAATTCATTGAATTTATTTGAAATTAAAATAAAATGTAAAAGAGCTTGCTTTTGTGATCCTTGAAGTTTTATCTCTGCTCTGTATTTATTTATTTACTTACAAGGAAACCTCCATCGCAATAGATTTACAATCATTATCTCATCGGACTTTTGATCAATCATCTCTCTGGTGGTTGATTTGTACACCTGTTTAGATTTTATAGTACAACAAAACTGCAATCAAGGGTTAAACATGTGAAAGTCCATCTTAAGCTCTTATTGAACTCAGCAATGTTTCCACTAGGATCTATTAACACTGTGTGGGGTTTTTGAGTCGACAAAAGGGCAATAATCCTACTAACAGAGGTCAGAAATACTGTATATGGACTCTAAGCCAGAATGAATGTCTTTAAAAGTGTTGTCTATATATTACCTCTTTACTCGTTGGGACATTACTGTGATTTTTATCCAACAACAGGAATCTGAGCAGGGTGGCGTAGGAAGGGAACCGCCATGTGGGCCAGGGGTTGGTCCAGCGGCCATGTTTGTCCCGAGAGGACTTTGTTACTTCCTCCTGCAATCAAAGTTAAACGGGAATTTGTTAAAAGGTTGGAACACATCAGGAACAGGAACAGGAAAGACAGAGTGTGTGCGTCTCAGTTAGAGTAGGAGGTTTGAGGGGACGGAGGGATGATGGGAAATGAGGTTTTACCTCCAGCCGGTAGTCCAAGCGGAAGCTCTTGCGGGAGGAGCGAGAAGAGCTGCTCTTCCTCGGGGTCTGAGGATCCACTTCTCCCCCCTCAGCACCTCTCAGCATCCCAACATCCTGGACACACACACACACACACACACACACATACACACACACAGTGATGTGATGGAGGCAATTTACCAATCTCCAGGGCGTTTGAAACCAGATGGGATGTTAGCGCAATCATTAAGAAATCCTCGAACCCAGGGCCCACTGCACCAGGAGGAGCACTACTGCAGTGAGAGCCCTACTTGTAGTCTCAGCTCTGACAGAGAGCCACAAAGGGTTCATACAACTTTTTCATAAATGCACTATTGCTCCTGTAAACTGATTGTGTCCATCCAGCCTCGTTCCCCTTTAACAGGTAGCGCGTGAGTCAACAACACTGACTGGAAATGAAGCTTTTTCCACAGCAGACAATCAGCAAACTGTAAATGACATGCCAAAATGTCAGCACATTTGGCAAAAGTACAAGTGTGATCAATAACACGGAAACCCGCATTCCATTGAGATTAGCAGTACCTGCTGTGTTGCATGCTGGTTCACTGGAGTGGCTTACTGGGACGCTTGGAATGTGCCAACCCGAGCCACTGTTAATGTTATTTGTTCCGCCTGTGCTTTTCCTTCTATGACAAGTCAAAATGTCTGCTGTGAAAAGGGCTATTTTACTATAGTTGGACAGCTAACGACACATCAGTGAGAATCCAAATGTGTTTAGTCACTGGTTTACTGTTAGAATTTAACATATTACCAGAACTCATACATCATGTTGAGAGGGAATGAGAAGCTTACCTCCACCAGGCCTTTTGTCTCCTCCAGAGCTGCTCTGCCTGAAGATGATGGCTTCTCCATGGGTTCACCACCACACCTAACAGCCGGGGGGTCACATGCATTGTTTAAAAAGGTGCACCAGAGGCTGCGTATTACACATTCACACCACAATAGAGCACATTAAAGCGCTGACGCTTCAATCATAGCGGTTTGCATACGAGATAAATCAGACACAGCGAGATTAACGTCACTGTATTCAAATCCAGCGCCGCCACCTTTGTTTCATATTTGTGTCGCCTTTTCTCTTAACATCTCGTTGGCACGAGTGACCTCATCAGGGTGAAAATACACAAACTGCTTTTACTCTTGTGTAATAACGATTGGCAAGTAACTGATGCATGCATGGTACAAAAATAAAGATAATGTTAAAAATAAAAAAGCCACATCAAAACTGTGATCCCACTGTACTCGTTAAATCATATTGGTAATATATTACTGGCGCAGTGAAACAGCTGTAACGTCACTGACGCATTCTTTCTTTGACAATATCGACCTCAAACATGGTGGTGCAATATTAAACTTTGAGTTTGAGCCTGTGATTGTGGTCTGGTTTCAGCAGACCCATGGTAAAACACAAGAATCCTGGAATGACTGCAGGACTAAAATAAATATTCATGTTGGTAGGAAAAGTTGCAAAAAGAAAAACCCCTGCATGTCGTTGGACTGCGAGAGGAAGGCGTAGAAAACCTACAGCGATACAGGGAGAACATGCAAACGCCACACAGAAAACCGGGACCCTCTTTGCCGGGAGGCGACACTGCCTAACCACCCAAGGTGCAAAAATATGAGAGTCACTGTAACATTTTAGTTCATGAGTAGAAAGAAGAAAGACCTATAGTGACTAGGGGGAAATAAATATGTTGGCACATACAAGCCAAATCACAGCCCTTCCTTATCCTGCTATTATGCACAGCGATCCCAGTGCAGCACACACACCCTTAATAAATACATGCACGAGGAAATAAATTCATGCACTGATGTGGAAATGCACCTGAGAGCGGCCTCCTTTGGTATCTTGTATATGGATTTGAAAGAGGAGGGTCCTTCCTGACGTGATACTGTCGACAGGCCCCCCCATAATGCACTTGTCCTCTCTGGGGAACTCCATACATTAAAAAGGCTACGGGTGCTGATGATGCACTCAGCCTCGTGAATAGACTTTTAACAGCACAGACACACAGACTCTCCGGGACAACAATGGAGCTCTGTGGACGACAGCCAAACAAAGATCTATGTGGTCAGCCAGCACGCCTGACCTGGTCATATGAGCAACAACAGAACCAGCGTGAGGTGAGAGATGGGTAGTCAAGTTCAATTAAATCTATTCATTAAGTTATCAAACAGTGGAGAAAGACACTTTGATTGCCCTCTCATGAAACTGATCCCTGTGAAACAGAAATCATTTTAATAAGCAGCCTCAACATATTCAAATATGTCTGAATAGACACAGAGAGGAAAAACAGAAACCACACTGGCTGCATTATTCACTTTCTTTGCCAAAAACAAGAAGGAAATGTAGTAATGCTACACAGTAGCACATGTTAACAGAAAAGCTACACTGGTGGCAGTAAAGCGATTAATACGCCGCAGGGCCAGCACACACGTAACGCGAGCGTCGCTACAAAACCAGTTGGTACTATTTTCGGCGAACTTACCTGGAAACTTGAACGCAACAGAACGCCGTTTGTTTTGTCAGCAGGGAGACATGTTTGTTGCGTTTACGTGCGCCGTATACAATGTTACCAATGCGAGCTGGGCAACATTATGAGCAGCTCCGCGGCTCCCTGCTCGTCTTCCAGCACGCTTTACATTACTGGAGCGGGTCTGCTGGTCGCCAGCGAGACGGAACTTATTTAGGGCAACAGCAACAACAAAAATAAAAAAAACAACAACCCGCTGTGGGGAAAGATGCCTTTCAAAAGGTTGAGTCGGAGAGTTGAAATGCGGGGGAGGACGGTGAGGATCATTAGTCGGCACCAGCTCCGTTTCTCTGACGTCGGTGCAAAGCCCTCTGATCACGTGACCAGCCGAAAAGCTCGCCGTGGTTTTTATAAATAACGAAAAACGCGCTAACATAAATAAACAAAGAGGGGAAATAATATGTAAGGTACAAAAAATTATAAACAAAAATATTTCTAAAATGTGTGTCTTTAATGATTATTATTGCGAATTATTCTATTATAACTAGTACAGGTAAGTTTATACATGTCTGTTATATTATATTATGCTTTATCATTTGACAAATTAATTAGATAGATCAATAAATAATACATATTTATTCACGTATGTATAAATGTGTATGTATGTATATGTATATATATATATATATATATATATATATATATATATATATACACACACACAAACAAACATATACATACATTTATATTCATATATATTTATGGATGTCCATAATTATGAATATAAATATATCTACATCAAAATAGTATACATAAATATAAATACATTCTACGTGCACACAAAAAATAAAATGAGTTACTTTGAGTTTCAATATTTGTTTTCCATCTGCAGTTAAGTGTTCGAATTAATTATGCTGTAAAATACCCATTTTACATGAATTAGCATTTTAAACAGACTAATAATCCATCCCTTTTTTGCATTTTCGCGTGCCATCTGCATTGACTCTGTGAAAAAGTAAAATCTTGGTTGTAACACATTTCTACTAACGGCTCAAACTACTGCAAAGCGTTGATGTGGACTTACGTTGAAAGGTTCCTACTGAGGAAGGACAGCTGCAGACAGTTGAACCCGTGTAAACAAACTGCATTCAGTCGCTCGGTGTATTTACAAAACGTGCAACTGCACGTCAGAAACAAGTGCGCAGAACGGCACAACAACGCGTCCATTCTAGCTCTTTGTGTTTGGCCATGTTTGCCTGGGAGATTTAACGCCGAGCAGGCGGAGAACACAAAGCTGCATGTGTGTGCAGGTCCAAGGAAGTTGTTCAGCGTCCGTGAAAGGTGTCTGAACTTCCTGCCAGATGCTTTCAAGGACTCTCGGAAATCTGAAAATTCACGTCTCGGCCTGAAAGAAACTTTTCACTTTTAACTCTTTAAATGAAAAAAACATTAGGATTATTTCATAAACATGTAAAAAGGTTTCTTCTTAAATCTGGAAATGTTTCCAACTCTTTATGAAAATATAATCCCCCACTCTTCTTCTTGCGTTTCCTCCTTCAACCCCGGGTCCTCTACGAGGGTTCTTCAGTATCATCATTTCTAGGAATGTGCTCTACTGGACAGAGATCGATAGAGGTTGATGCTGGACTCTGCTGGAGCCACAGTCCCAGTTTGGGGGTTACAGCCTAGAGTGCTCCGATTACCACAGGAACCACTGATGCCTTGACTCTCCACATCTTTACATTTTGACCTCAGGACGTCCAGCCCATAACTCGGCCCAGATGTTCCTGTAGACTATGGCCCTGCTGTTATGTGCTGGATGGGCTCCTGTCTGGTGTGGAAGACCCCGGCCTCTATGGACCTTGTGCTCAGCGTTGATGCTGTATTCCATCATGATTTATTAATTAACTCTAAAATCAAACCCAAATGGAAGAGTGAAAAAACAACAACAACAACAACAACAACAACAACAACAAAAACCCTGCTTTAAAAACAGCGCCATTGCATCACAACGACTGGAGACGAATGATGCTGGAAAAACATACCAGAAGATGGCATTTATTTTTTTCATTCTACCTTAAAAGGCCAGCTGATCCAGAAATGTTGGGTAGAAAAAAATACAACAATGACACGTTTATGAAGAAGCAATCCCTAAATCCTTATTTCAGCCTCAAGCAAGATGGCTGACAACACAACAAAAGGTCGGAATTTCATTTTTTCAGTGTTGCAGTAAAAGTATAGAATGAGAAAACCGGTATTAGTTCTGTGACCTTGAGTGTTGAAGTAAAAAACAACAACAAAAAAACGAGTGTAATCATGAAAACCTATGATCACCTATGGGTGTGTTTGTCCATTTGTCAGTGCTCCTTGTGGTCTCCGTCCTCCTCCAGTTTCCTGATCTCTGACTTCAGGTGGTTGATGGTTTCTCTGCTGGCTTTTAGTTTGTCTTTCAGCTCTATGATCTCCTGGCTCGTTCTCTTCTTCGCTGCTTCCATTTTCTCCTTGGTCCTCTGCTCCAGCTCAATGACTGCAGACACACATACACACACACATAAGCATAATAACAGTAATAATAACTACAGGTTTTCCACTTATTTCTGGATATGTAACTTGTGTTTTATGTGTGTACATACATTCCGTCTCATGCTTGTATGCACCCAGGGTGAGTTGTCTCGATGTAGTCAGCAGCTGCTGCATCATGGCTGTAGGATCCTGGAAGATCTGAAAATAAAAAGAAGAATAATTATCACAAAGAAAACATCTCTCCCAGTCTCAGACAATTCTAACTTTACAGTAAAACCTCCCTGATCTATTCCATGTTTAATTTCAGCTTCTTCATGTGTGGAAACTTGATCATACGTGATTTACCATTTCTAGTGCCATGGAGGAATATTAGTAGACTATAATAAGTAAAAGGCCTAGCATTGTCATCATAAAATAACACAAACTGATGCAGTATAGTAACAGTGGTGAAAAGCTAGAAAGAAAACGTACCATTTCATCGTAGAATTCAGAGACGACCGTCTTCTTAGGCATGGCACTGGAGTCGGACTGGAACAGCTTCAACAGATGGTACAGAGTCACCTGAGACACACACGGGCACAGCTACGAGTCAATATAAGCTCAACTTTCCTGCATCACGCTGCCTACTAAATACTGTTATCAAAGTTAGTCTTTGCAAAGCAGCTATATGTAATGTCAGTTGAGCTCTCACAGGTCTCTCATTGGGGTCAATGAAGAAGATCTTGATGATGATCTCAAACTCCCCCCAGCCTGTCTCTGTAATCTCATACGGAGGCTTCGTCACCACTGGAAGGGAGAGAAACACAATGAACCACCACACACCAGCCTATAATCATATTTATATCTGCATTTTCATCTACATATTTCAGTGCAATCCACAGGTCTACTCACCTCTCAGTGGGTTCCCATAGCTCTCGTGTAGCTTGAACTGGATCTTCTTCACATAAGCAGACATATCCTGGAAGAACAATGTATTTATGAATACCATTAAGAAGAAACAACACAGGGCAAAGAGTCTGATGTGATGTGGATGTCTCACCTCATTTCTGTAGGGCTTCACATAGACGGACCACTGGTGCGTGTGTCCATCCTCCTCTCTCTTCTTCCCGAAGTAACGGGCGACGTTCCCAAACACGATGGGCTTCACGATTGTTATTCCCTGCAGACAACAGAAGGAAAACATATAGAAAATCAAACCAAATGTGTTCCTGTTTAGATACTCCCAAATATAAAAGAGAACCACAAGAGAAGCGGTGTGGGTAACGGCGCACAGGTTCTGACGGCTGGTTTCATTCATCAACATGAACGTTCCGAGTGCTCCAGTGTAAGTGGAGCGGTACGTTACCTTAACTCGCCCCCCGGAATCTGGACCAAATTCGGTCATCTTTTTGAACATAGTACGGTAGAGAGAGTGAAGTCGACCCCGTAGTTCACTCTATACGAGTCCTCGTGCTCCGCGGCGGGTTTCCACGTTGAGTAAACCTGCCATTCGAGCGTTAAAAGCAACGTTACGCCTCACACGGCCGACATCTTCATTTTTAAACAAACTGCCAAACAAGCGCCGGAAGTGACAAGTGTAACGTGATAAATTGCACGGTGGGAGCGAGAAGCGGAGACGTTTTAGGTTCCGGCTGATAGCGGCGCTACTCCTACGCTACTCCGGACGAGTATAATGTTGTATTATTGATCTTTGTGTTATTTAAATATCGTAGTTGTTTGATACACACAGTTAACGCTGTTTAGTTCGAGTTTGTTAACATTGCAAAGCTGCCCGATTCCCGAAATTCACTTCTACTCCCGTTTTCTCACGTTCAGATATCGCGTGGTTACAATTATATTTGTAAACGTGAATAAAGGAAACGTTTTAGTTAAAAATCTATCGTTGTGTGTGATTGTCAGAAGTTCTAACGTCCCTGTTCATATGTGAATTTACTAAATGTGTATCCAGATAGACATAAAGCAGTCAAATACTAAGGTTATATATTCACAGCTATGCATTGTAGATAATGACCCTAAATTATGAGGTTCTAGTAATGTTTGCTCATTCTTTGTTTAGTAAATAATTTAAATCAAGTTTCCCTTAATTGTTTTTTTAACGTAAATTCCACCTATAAAACGGCAACTCTTTTCATCTAGACTTTTAAGAAACTTTACCAAACAACAAAAATAGCAATTTTTTTTGAATAAAGGAAAACAAAACAAAACTCAATTTAGAAATGTTTTATTTTTTTGGGGGGACCAACGACCATTTGATTACTTTTGGCTGCCATGTGGTTTCCCATAAAAAGGCAGGGTGCAATCTGACCAAGGCATTGCTGGTAGTAATACAGGATGACAACATTCCCCACTGGAAATAATCTAGCAATGACCCCCCATTAATCTAGAAACCCACGTTACATTAATGCAGGCCAGCTTTTCACTGAGCCGTCTGCAAAGCTACACTGATCACCTGCATTTCCTGGTAGACAAATCTCAACTTTAAATAACCAGTTTAATAAAAAGTTACATTTTCCTCGCATTACATCTTTTGGGACACACACACCCTTTTTTTTCTAAAAGTAAAAATAAATTCACATGATCTGATACAGACAAAAAAAAATTGCTGATGATCAACTAATGACTAATGACGCCATGCAAGTCAACTAGTGAAAAAGCTAAAAAAAAAAGATACTTTCCAGGTGCTTGTGTGAGGCAAAATCTTGGCTTGTTGCAGCAGTGAGCCAGACCTCCACTGGACTGTTTGGGCTTCCACAGTGATGCAGACCTGAAAGCACTTACCTTCAGCGCTGTGGAGAGAAGCCAGCACAACAGAAACTACAGAGCGACTCCCACGTATGCTGACTGAAAACCCTGTACAAATAGGCTGGTATTCTGGCTTATTAGACCTCTGCTCAGGACAACATCGAGTGGAACTGTGTTGGGAGTTCAAGATCACAAAAGTCAAGTTACACATAAGCTTCAAAGTTGTAAGGCAACAAGCCCTTTGTGCCCTTGGTGCAGCAGAAGAGGCAGCGAGGCGTCAACTGAGCATGATCCCAACACATTTAACACAGACCGGAGAAGAGGTCCAGTCTCCAAAATAATTAAAAACCACTGTTGCGTAGAGGCTTAAAATTGCATTTACACTTTACGGAATGGTTCAAGAGAACTGGCATTAGGATTAAATGCAAAATGTCCCACTTTTCCACATTTTTCTGGGTACAAAAACCCAATTTACAATGCAATTTACATTATGGGAGCAAATGGAATAATCCCTATGAATATAACACTCTTTTTAAAGGTATACTGTAAGAACAAGAAAACATTTCAAGAGTAGCATTAGGGTTTTGAAAATGTTTGGATGCCGTTACAGTCTGATTAACATTGTTTCATCATAGTTCAGAGTGACTCCTTGCAGCCATTACAAAGTCAATACGGCAGCTGTGTTCCAGTCATCAAATACTTTTGGACATACTTTCAGAGGATATTACGACACGTAAAGCAACAATCCCCAAGAAGACAAAAAACAAACAAACAAACAAGAGGATTCTTAGACGATAAGGGGAGGTATTGTGGACCATATAAACAGGAGCTGTATTTGCTCACCTGTATTAACATAAGTAGCTCCCATTTTAGTTAATGAAATTTAAAACGTGGTCTAGCCTTATAATAAAAGGTTAGGCCTAATATATTTCTAAAATTTTGACCACAGTAAAAAAAAAAACAAAAAAAAAACCATAACATAACTTGGTGCTTATTTACCAGAGGACAAACTAATAGCTCGACAGTCAGCCTATTGCAACAAAAATGCGAGACATGAACATGGGCAGTTGAATCAAAGACATGTTGCTTTGCATATTATGACGTTAGTGTCTCTAATTTAACAAATTGCACAGGAAGAACCAGTTGCACTGAATTTGTTCATTAAGCTGTGCTTCTATGTTGACAGGATCAAGTGTTAAACATGAACATACACAACATGTTAGGTGTGGAACATAAAGGCAAAAAAAAAAAAAAAAAAAAAAAAAAAAAAAAAAAAAAAAAGGGATAAAAAGTGTTTACTTGAAATGGAAAATTACCAAATTGGATCAATTCATATTTAAAAAGGATGACCAATGCCATGCACACTTTAACCACAATGGCTGCTCGAATTTACATGGATTATTAAATTAAGAATGAATATATTTCACATTAACAAAACAGAATTAGCGATTCAGTGCAGTTACACACAGTAGAAACCACTTTGTGAACAGAATCAGCCAGGTGTTTTTGGTGACGTGCTGCTCAAAATTGTACACGGTCCACATATCCTCCCATCAAGTCACATAGTAAAAAGTACAGTCATCTATTTTGTCTTACCTTGTAAAAGTTATTGCCATCCACAAAATAACAAAAAGGAACCTTTTTCTAAACCATCTAGCCGCTTCCTAATACAGCTTAAAAATCTAGACGTAGACAAATTCAATATGAAAAACTCTTTGCAGTCCAAAATACACATTTAATATAAATGAGCCAAACATGTAGAGGAATTCACCAAATGCATCGAGTACCTCAGTAAACATTTTTTATTACAACACAGTCTAGTTTTTAATCAAAAGCAGAGAGACATTTACAAACATTCTAACAAAAGGAATAAATGAGAAGGAGCGGTGGGGAGAACATCATATGTACCCTATAAAAACTGGTCTCTAAACTGAATGTACACAGTACAGCGAGCCAAAGGACAAAAAAAGAAGAAAAATAAAATAAAAATGGATGTAATGTTTGTGTCTTCTAGTTAGGGATAGTGTGAGCCGTTTTATTGTTTCTTTGCAAAAAAAGCATCACACGTAGTCATTTTCACGTCAAATAAAACATCATAAAAATAAAAGAACTGTTTGGAAAGTTTCTTTTCTTTCATCTTTAGTTACCATGAATATAGAGGTTTGGATAACATAGCCTTACACAGGTCAGGGTCTTCCATCCACTGCTCTTATCAGGCAGACAAGATGAACAGACAGAGAGAAGGATGGGTGGAAACGGAGAGCAGAGGAGCGATGGAGGAAGAGGTGGTGGTGGTGGTGGTGGTGATCCTGTCCGGTCATGCAGGGTGGGGATGTGGTGGTGCGTTTGAAAGTCTTCCTCCTTTTTCCATCCATCCATCCTTGATCCTCGTTAGCTGAAAGGTGTCAAAACGAAGGGTGGAGTTTGGTTTCGAGGCAGCCCAACAGTGAACACTACCCCCTCATTATAAAACCTCTACACTACACGAACATAGTGCACACCAGGGCTGGGTTCAATTCACCGTCACTTTGAGTCACGTGGTTGGATTTCGTCCAAGGATTACTTTGTGTGGTCAGGAAAAAAAGTCTCCTTTAACTTCCGTTTGTCTCAATACTCGGCTGACTGTGTATTGCATCCAACCCTGGCACAGATGGAAACATTGTCATGCAAACCTGAACAGGAAAGTAGCAAATCTGAAATCAGCGTATACCCACACCAGAAAAACAGAACAATATGCAGTTGAGTTTATGCTTAAATGCACCTCAGCACAGCTTTTGAAACATTTGATTCAAAATCATGAGTATGGGTAGTAAATTCAGATATAAATATAGATGCTTACACACAAAACGTGGCTCTTTTACTTTTTACTTCCATCTGAAATATGATAGATTAAAATATTTGGGGCTGTGACGTTCCAAATTCTGGGATGGACATGAGGGGAAATGTTGATATATAAAAAGGGCAAAGCTATGCTGGGTTGAACAATCCTCTAATTGTGGAAAACTGATTTGAGCTTAAGTCATATAGTATGCACCTGGCTTTCTAGGATCAGTTCTGCACAATGAAGCATATTGTCTGTTTTGCAAAAATGAAATTTCTTGGTAAACTGCTCAAATAATGACTTCAAAAACCTGTGGTTTTCTAAAAGACTTGCCTCCTCCCCTTAAAAAAGAAACCTTACAATCCACTGCTGTTTATGTGTCATTGGTAGTTTTGATACCTTGAGTAAAAAATGATATTAGCCACAACCACAGTAAACTATGCTCATCATTCTACAAGAGCTAAAAACTACACTGAAATATTTAACCGCTGATAATATAGATTTTTTTTTTTTTTTTTACCAGAAATTAAGCAATATAGAAGTAAGGACAAAAAGAGCCGTATATAAAAAGACGAAACTGCCAAATGGAAGGCGAATCCGAGTCAGGTGATACTTCACAACCACCCAGTGATACAGTTGCCAAAAGCATACCAATGGATACATATCTATGTTTTTAACATATAAAGATAAATAAATGTCAATAAATGTGTAATTAAGTCACCACTGTATGACATTATGCCAGCATTTAAGCTACACTATCTTGTGCTAAGACTTGATAAAGGAATGCAAGGTGCAGTTAACTGGAAAAGACAGTTATCTGATTACATTAAAAGCACCTCTTGACAGAAATGTTACATTTATGAGGTGAATTGACGACAGTTCTGATACAGAAAGTCATTTCAAATGTTCTGGGTATTCCATTCATTTAAAATGTAATTGATTAAGGATTGGTAATACAATATTGTGCTTTACAGGATAAATTACAATTGGTATCTACACCAAAAATGCCTTAATTAAAAAGGCTCGTCCACGGAGTACAGATTATTTTACATGGTTCAAAGATTCAAATGCATATTGAAACTTGATAGGTTTTGTCTGTAGAAAAGGTTTTACATGATGCGTGGCTACAGACAAAAACAGTTATAATAATATTTTACACAACACAGTAGTCGGACTCAATCAACTCCGTTTTACTATTATTTAACTAACTTGACTGAAGCCCCCCCCCCCCACAGTCAAATTACAGATCAGACAAAATATCAGACTGAAAGATCTTTTGCTGTATTAAAAAAATATGCCTTGAACCTATTTCGTTATAGAATATTCTAGTTGATAGAAAGTATTAAAATATGTAGCAGCGTGTCAGCTAATACAGCATGAAAATGAAACAGGACAGAGCCAAACCAGGGTCAACCAGTCCAGGAAGTACTCTCAGATCTCTGATTTGTGTAATGTTAGCAATACACTCTAATTAACAGCCCAAGATATGATACTTACCTTTTGAAAAATCATATTTTATAGATTACATCTAGACATTATAACAAGCTTGTTGCTGTGGGTATCACTACTGCTTCTAATGTCATTAGTCACGTCTTCAGGAAATCTTATAGAAATATAGATTTTTGCAATTGTTCTCACTGTGATAATCACATAGCTGATTTATTGAGTAATAACCTAGGAACTAGACATAATTAAAGCATTGCAACTGTCTTCAGTTACTTTAGCTCAGACAAATGAAGTAAACATTTTTAATGTTCTAATTTTATACAAACATAGCTGTTCTTACAGTCATATTCAAGTATACACTAAATACACTTCCTGTTATTCAAATGGGAACAAACGCTAATTGCTGAAATGTACCTGGAAATCAGTTTGACCCTGGTTCAACATAAGCAAATAGTATGCTTGTTTGCAAAGATATCAGGGCTATGATCCCCAACATGCATGCACCTACAGACAAGATAGCATAACAAGTAATTTCAACCCGGTGCAAACAGTGTACATTCCCCATTGATATATGAACATATAAAAAACAGTATGAATCATATCTGTGGACACAACAAATGCTCTACCATCAGGATTAAAAGCAATTTGCCTAAATCGCCTCTTTCCCCCGAGGACTCACGTTAAGATATTAGACTGAATGCAAAGGCAGATTTAGAGCCAGAAACATGTGTGTAAAAATATACTCCAGAAATGCATTTTAGGCATCTACAAAAGACCAAAAGTTCCAAGGCCCTGTGTCCACTGGGGATCTCTTACCTAACAGATGACAAAATGTGGGACATAAGAGACTGCAGTGATCGCAATGCAATGCTGCTAATGATATGCAGTGTTTGTTTACATTTTTTTTTTTTTTTTTTTACATTTAGCTGTCGCCACTCTGAAAATGTACAAATGCTATGGTGTAAGTGAAATGAAACGTGAAAACATGCACTCTTTACAAGAGTAATCCATTGTTAAGAGGTTCCCAGTGGACACAAAGTGTTTAATAATAGTATGCACTGTAGGTATAAGACAATTAGGTGTAACAGATCAGATTTAGCACATCCTCTACACTATTTATATCACAGTTTACCGACGGTTACCAAACTGTATTTTTGGTATGGATTTTAGAATTCAGCAAGATCACAAGCAAAACCACCCCAGTTAATATTTCTCAACGTGAAAGAAACTTAAGAAATGGTGCATATATATATATAAATAATGTGTATAGAACCACTATATGAAGACATTACATTTTCAAGTGTGAGTGCACATTTTTCTGACAGGTAATGTAAAATTATGAGAAATATTATTTGGGGTGATGCGCAAATTTGAGATGCCGAAGGGTCCGTGTAACCTACCAGATTCTGCTCTATAGAAAGGATTTATTCAAAGAGCACACACACATCTTAAGTGCTTTGGCAGTGAAAGACATGAGAACGACACACAAAACTCGATCAAACCAGATATTTCAACTTCAATTCCAAAACTTTACAAAAGTTGTCATGTTGTTGTTCAACACGCAAGTGACGCAATGGAAGAAAGTAGCTTCCCACAAAAGATTACAAAATTATTTGTGAAATCCTAACCCGAGCAAGACAATTAGCCTAAAAAATATTCACCTCAACTCATTTGAGCAACAAACCATTGACAATACGGTATCAATATTAGTTGTGCACAAGATTGTGTTATATAGTTTTCAAAAAATTCATCCACAACTCATCCATTAACATGACTCAACATCCAAAAAGCCAGCAAAACACATAATGCTATGAGCCAGAATACTCAAAAATACTTCAATCTAGGACGATTCATTGTTTAAAAAATCAACACTGAGGCCGAAATGGAAATCAATTCAATGTACATAACATACTACGTAACATTATAAAATAAATATTTAAATGTTTACTATGTCTCAATCAATGCTAAAATAACAATTAGCATAGAGTCATGAATTTGCTGCATTGAAATTAAAAATTGTTCAGTTTTCATTTGATGTATACCTTCAACATTTACAAGCTTTCACAGGTAAATTTAGGATTTTCTTAAGTTAAACTGAATCAGGCAACTAAACTAAAAAAATATGGCAACAGCCACAAGAACTTGTGATCTGAAAACCTTAATTTTCTGATCCTAGCTTTCACATTATAATTCAATGCGACATGTAAATTACTCATGCTAATGATATCTGTGAGATACTACAATTCACTAAACACCGATCCTGAATGTAAACCAATTCTGACAATTAACAGATTACAAACGTCAATGCAAAACCTCGTTCACCTTTTCCTCAAGATATTATGTATGCTAAGGGCATTAAGAACTATGTTGTTGTTTTTCACTTCACCTCAATGTCTTACATTGAGGTGCAATGGTTCAAAAGTGAGAAACACGAGGCTGCAAAACATTCAATTTGACAAAATAAAATGTCAGGCAATATTACTGACATGCACAATGACATTGTCAAAATGTTCTGTGTCCAAAAATCAGCAGATACCAACACTGAAAATAAATATTTTCTTATTATAACATGACAAAGACATATATTCAAGTTTAAACTGATATGGTAATAGGTATATACAACATTACTGTGAATGGAACATTTGCAAAGTGTAGATTGATCTACCAACAAGTTGAACATTTAATTTTTTTCCCATCTAAAATAGACAAACCACACAAAATGCTACATCTGTAATTCAATACTGTAAAATATGTTTGGGGAATACTTTGGAATCTGAAACCTGCCAATCAGTCAAGTAACTATTATTATAGGCACACTGACGAACCAACTCAACAGCCACAATACAATTCAATTAAACTCACATATAATGAGATTGGAATTTAGAATTGAATCATCTTGATATTCAAGTCAGAGACCCTTATGTTTTTGGTCCACTGGCCAAAGCAGCTGGTAAAAAACAAAATGTTTGATAATTTCCACTTCATATAAGCCAAATTGATATTGAGATCAGATTAGAGTGTCTGACCTTCCAAAAAGACAAAATTAGTATTCCCACCACAACAAAACATTTACAGGCAACTGGGCTGTTGCTTTTTTTTTTTTTGCCATACCATCTTTAACATAATTCATCATTTAATTTTTGGCAGAATATATAAAGTGGTTTACAAATTGTGAAAATGACCAACCTCAGAGGCATGTAGACCAAAAAGTAACAATGTATCCATAAAGTCAATTTTGAATTACTACCGGTTTATTTTCTGATTTCGTAAGAAACCACAGCATCGATACAACTCTTACAACCCCTGCAATGTAGCATGGTGAATACAGTGAGTGTGTATTACACATATTGTCTGAAAGACCAGATACACAACACAACTGTGATGACCAATTATGACATTTCAAGACTTACCTTACACCTACCTGAAATCAAAGGACAGAGTTTTAGAAGTGTTTTCCTTGCTAAACACACCTCCCCTTGTAACCTGCCTCGTGTATTCATACATTTTTAAATTGACACAAATGTCATTCTCTATTGAAAATTGTGATTTCAAACGTTTTAAACTGTTCAAAAGCCATTTGTGTGACTGGACAAAAGCAACATTTCCTTGATAATGTGTTTTTCTGGGTGATAACACCCCCAGCCTAGATTAAATTGGCCGAAAGTGTGATGGGCAGACAAAAAACTAAACTCAACCGAAGCCTTTAATCTAGTGAAGAGAGGAGGTGAGCAATCAATGGAGACCTTTTCCCAAACATGTCCCTGCCATGTAATTTAGGCTATTTAGGCCTAAAATGGACTGGCTAAATAAAAGTACTGATGAATACAGAAAAGAGCTTTTGACAGAAGAAAATAACATGAAATGTTGTACCCACCTCCCTTCTCGTCTAGCGGTGTCGGTACTCCCTCTCCCTTTCCCTCTCACGATCGCGGTCCCTGTCCCTCTCGCGGTGGCGGTCCCGCTCCCGACTGCGTTCTCGGTAATAATCCTCATGTCGGTCACGACTGCGGGACTTGTGACGGCGGCTCTTTTCTCGAGAGCGACTGTGGTCTCGCTCCCTGGAACGTTCTCGCCTGGCATTGACAAGCATCATTGGACTGTGTACAAGGGGTTCAAAGTTTCAAATACCAAATCTTACAGGGCCAATTCCCATTTGGAAGAAATGTTTTACATACAGTCAGAAATACAGTACATGCAGGCTAGAAAATATACAACAATATCATTTGGAAAGCAAATTAAAAATCTGTCTGGACCCCTTTATCCCCCAATTTGTACTTAATCCAAAATATTCCCAAATAATCTATCTGAAAAGGTATTTATCATTTATTTTTAGCACACCTTCAGTGTCACACGTAATGGCTGCTGCATACAATTTTAATCTTACCTGGAGGCAGAACCGTAGCTTTTAGACTCAATGCCATGGAGGCAATCCTGCAGGGAACTGATGAGGACCTTACAGCGGTCATCTGCTGACACTTTAGACTGTTTAATCAGACTGATGGCTGTCACCAAGGTCTCTATAGCACTGCCATAGTCAGCTAAAGAGAACACAAATTTGCATTAAGCTTCGGCTTTCAGTTTTTGGCATTTAATCTGAGCACACCCACAGTAGCCAAGTACTTGTGTATGATGTATTCGATAAGATGTCTGTTACCTGCACTGGCATCCGATACTGCTCTGGATATGGCGCTGGAGGAGATTGCTCTGTTTCTGTTCATGATCTCCTCAAACTCTGCCTCGCTCAGAGGGGTCCGTGACGCCTCCATCTCTCTACAAATACAAACAACACACAACGGTCACAAGATGTGTTAAGTTCCAGAGTTATAAAAGACAACCAATACTAATTAGCTTCATCCAAAGAAAAAAAAACCCCCAACAAAACTACAACTTCCATCTCGTCCATTCTTACCGGCCTCCAGGACCGTAGTCCCCTCTTTCATATGGTGGTGGGCGTCCGTATGGGTCGTTAGGTCCAGGGGGGCCTCGGCTGTCGTTGGGGGGCATGTTGTTGTTGCCAGGTGGGGGGAAGAAGGCAGGGTTGACATGGGGTGCTGGTGGTGGTCCACCTGGAGGGGGACCCGGCATGTGTGGAGGTGGAGCCAATGCCATGGGGGGCCCGATGGGGCCTGGAGGACGTGGAGGAAAGGGTCCAGGTGGTGGTGGGCCCTGTTGAGGGGGTGGGGGACCAGGAGGAGGGCCATAACCAGGAGGAGGGGGACCTGGGGGCAAGGGTCCCATTGGAGGCTGGCCAAACTGACCAGGGAAGAGAACAGGGGGAGGAGGCCTGTCACCACGATTTGGAGGGCCGGAGAGGGGAGGAGGGAGTCCCTGACCAGGAGGTGGAGGTCCTGGAGGACCAGGGGGACCAGGTGGACCGGGAGGGGGACGTGGGGGACCCTGCATCCCACCTAAAAGAGAACACAAGGGACAAAACAGAATTGCATGAGGAAAAGTAAGACCTAGGGAACTCTTCCATGTTTTGTTCATGTTATAGCAGGTAGAGTTCTCCCCATTTTTGACTTTTATGGGGAAATAAAGTCTACAAAAACAAAAAAGAAAAAGAAAATTATACTTATACTAACAAAATACATTGGCTCAGCCAATTTATCAGTCAAGCCGTAGCTTTAATATCCTGTGGTACTAACTCATTTCTATTATTTCCTTCAAATGCAGATACATTTGCAGTGTATGGCAGTTCAAAGCAGGAACAAACACAACAGATAAAAAGAACAAGCCATAGCTACAGGGAACAACAAATGTCAAAAGGTCACATAATAACAAAAATTAAGGCTGCAAATTAAACCACGGGGCAAAAGAACAGATGATGATACACTCATAGCAAATTGTTTCAAGCAGGCTTTTTTGAAACCAGCATTTTTTATCTGAAGTAACTACTGCCAACAATAACAAAGCATGTCTCTATAAATGTCGTGCTTATTTTTATTACTCATGTACATCCAACAGGATTTGATGTAGCTGTTTTGGGGCAGTCCACCTGAAGGTTTTAATAGCATAACTCCTACCAATAAACAGCTGAGGGTTAGTATAAAAAGGTGATCAATCTGATCAATCGAGGTGTTTCACCTCTGCCACGCCAGTTCCCGTTCCTGCCCCCCGGCGGGAAGGGATTGAAACTCATATCCATCAGAGGGCCATCTTGGTGCCTAATCAGATCTGGTCTCATGCCCGAGCCTAATGGGGAAGAAAGCAAACCAATCACAACTCTTCCCTTCATAAACTTTGCCCTACTAACTGAAGGCCCGTCACAGCCCAGCACAGGGCACCAGCCACTAAGCGAAAGAAGGGATGTTAAAAAAGATGGGATGGAGGGGAAAAGACGCAAAAAAAGAAAGAAAAAAGGAAAAAAGCTGGCAGCTCCATTCTTTCCTACTATGTGTGTAAGGCTGCCAATCCAAGATTTGCAAGGATTTAGAGGTTGAAAGCTTGCCAAGTAAAGCTTGGAGCAAACTGCTTCTCAAGCAATGGTGTTGGAAATCAGTCAGTGAGCAGAACATTGCAGCCGGGGAAGGATTATTTCTTCGACTGGAGATGAAGAGGAACAACTAAAGATTAAAACAGATGGGGAGGCAAACATGCAAAGACAAAGCCTTGCCAGGGGAGATTTAATGGACTCACAAGAAACACACTACAGGCTAGCTTTAGTTCCATGCGGGTGAGTAGCAGCAAAGCCTGGACTGTGCCAACAGATCAGTACTGCCCGGCACAGAAAGCAGAAGTTCATGTCATTTGTCACACTAAGATTATTATTTCAATATGGTGCACTGCTATATTGTAAACAAAATAACCACATGAATGACAAAATGCTGAGACTGGAAAATAATTGTCCCCTTTCAATGAGAGTGGGAACAGAGTTTGGCTTTTTTCCAGTTTAGCTGTGATCAGGACAAACATCTTTACTACCATGAACTCACCTTGTTTGCTATAGCACGACCGATTTATCCCCAACATTCAACAAGGGTAAAAATTTATTTTTAAATGTCTAAATTAGATCGATAGCTAGTGACAGTAAATGTCAGTGAATTAAGCAACACATGTTCCAATAACAACATGCTTACACGTAGGTATTTCACAGATTAAAATTAGACCTGCTGTAGTATAAACTGTTCTTGAATTAGTCTATTTACTAATGCTTTCATCCAATCTCTGCAACTTTAAGATTCTGTCTTTTAACTGAGTGAACTGAGCTTCCTCCCTTCACTACTGACACAAACACTTGTTACCAAACTAACCAGGGAAGTGTGGTGGCGGTCCTCCAGGCCCAACAGGGCCAGGGAAGCGATCTCCACCGGGGCCGGGTGGTCCAGGGAACCTGCCTCTGCCTCGACCCATGGGGAAACCCCCACGAGGACCAGCACCAGGGGGACCAGCTTTACCCTCCCCAGACATCTGGCCTGACTGGGTACCTGTGATATGATGAGGAAAAAGTAACTCAGTTTTCCAGTTGACATTCAATAAATAATTTATATGTGTATTAATATATTGTATATTTAAACAAGACTGGATCAATAAATGTGTGTTTGTTGTGTGCACATTTAACCTGGTAAGCCCGATCGGCCCGCCGAAGGGCCGAACGAACTACAGCCATATTCATCCGCTACAAAAACAAAACAAAACAATGGTGTTTTTTTTTTTCAATTGTTGCTCAAAGTTTAGACCCTTATGTTCACAAAACAAGACCGAATGTGTATTTTAGTGGGACAAGAAGGAATCATCTACATTCATATCACATATTAGCAAGTTTTACTTCATATTTGGGGAATAGTTTACATTTTTATTGCACATTTGCATTTGTTAAATAATGATGTACTACTTATTTGTTGGTATAATAAAACTACTCCATTTGGAGAGAAAATAATACAATATTTTTTATTGATTTTATACTGTGCACAATGGTAGAAGTTGACAAAGCACAACAATTTAATTAAATTTCATATCCAAAAGCACCAGTAGATGCTAATAAACTCCTGTAATGGTAATGGACATAAGCTGTATTTTTCCAGCCAGTTTCCATTGGAAGTGGAAAGTAACCCATTTGAGTGTCCGCCTGGTGGTATCTTTACTAAAACCTTTGTGGAGGTTCTGCCCTTTGCTCAAATTCTA
Organism: Eutrigla gurnardus; assembly: GCF_963514095.1. NCBI lineage: Eukaryota > Metazoa > Chordata > Actinopteri > Perciformes > Triglidae > Eutrigla > Eutrigla gurnardus. The sequence goes on along the minus strand of NC_139932.1, from coordinate 11,699,556 downwards.
TCAAATCATGATCAATCAATTGATCAACGGCTTCTGTGTGCATGGAATCATTGTTAGCATGGTGTTATCCTCTGTCAAACAGGGGAAGATAGAAATTTCACATTGCTCCTTTTTTTGGTTTATTCCAATTTACTCAGGCAGAACAACAGACACAATATTTTTGACACTTCCTAACCCTCCATAGACACCAAGAACACGCATATGAATCTGATTACCGTGGAGCAATTCTTTGTTTACTTTGGATATGTCTTTTTAGGTATTTTTTTAGGAAATATGGCTAGGGCTTAACAGGTTAAACATGACTGGATCAATAAAGGTGTTTGTTGTGTGCACAGTTAAACATGAGTGGACAAATAAATGTGTGTTTGTTGTAAGCACAACTAGATAAATAAATGTGTTTGTCGTGTGCACATTTAAACACGACTGCGTAAATAACTGACTTAATATGTGCAAAGGTTTACATGTGCATGGCTGTACGTGACTTTTGCATTCCTAATGTTGCATGCAAGTTGATTTAACTCTTGCTGAGCACTTTTTTTTTTTTAAATAAAGCGATGCCAAGTGTGCATTTGTCCTACTTACTTTTGCGTGACTGCATCTCAAACTGGCTGAGTGACTGTTTGTTGCATGGCGTGACAATGGGATTCTGACCATGGAGCTCCCTCTTTGACAGCAGCTCCATTAACTTCCTAGATGATGCCTCTGAGCCCACACACACCAGCGCAAACCTGCAATACGGATGAATGCAGAGGATATACCCAGATCAGATTCATGCCAAAAGTTAATGCTCAAATTATCATAATAAAGAATTTTACAATTTATTGTGATTTTGATTCATTGCCTTGACTTGAGTAGTTCACGCTTTACGATACCATCGTTTATGTTAAAGTATAAATGCCATGATTTAAATCAATCAATAATAAAAATAAAAAAAACATTGTTACAAGTGGTAAATTAGGTTGAGGTTAAGTTATGTTTCTAAGTAAATATTGAAGAAAATTAACTTCAAATATAAAAGTAGTCTCTATGTAGACAAATTGGCTATTTATTTATTTAATAATAATAATATGGAATTATTATTGTCAACAAAGACCTCACCCTTTTGACTGGCCATTTGCCCTGTTTTCAAAGAACTTGATCTCCAGCACATCTGTGATGCCTACCGACCGGATAGCTTCCGTCAGGTCTTCGTCTGTCGTCCACTGCACAAGAAAAGACATCATCAGTATACTGACAGTATATTGACTTGCTTAATTTCATATGCATTATGTAATGTTACAACTTCTAGATAAATGTGTGGGTCTTTAATTGGAATAGCAAAATTATACGTTGTTAATGCATTTACTAGAAAGAAAATGTTGCTACTATTTATCTTTTAATTTCAGTTAAAGGGCAAATGGTTATTTGTTTTCCTCCACATAGTGAAGAAGCTTGAAGAGAATGATTTGATACTCACCCATGTGAGGTTTCCTATGTACAGGGCAATCCTTTTGCCTGTGTACGTGTACACCACATTGGGTGGGGCACTCTTTCCTCCCTCTGAGCCACCTGGTGTAGGCAGTGTGTCCAGGTAGTCACGGTCTTCTGGGGCATCGCCATTGTTGGCTGATGGGGATATTACATCATCGTACAGGTCGATCTGCTCGTGGACTGGGTAATCAGCTTCCTGTTGAGCATGACAGTAACACTTCAGTCAAACGTGTGTGACATGGAGTAGTTTCACTAAAACTGATTATACCTGTGAGTAAATCTGAGACAGATGTACAAAACCAGTAATACCAAAATGTTTATATCCACCCAATAATGATTTTACTTCTCAGTAGATCCATAGAACATTGTAGGAATATATTATGTGTCTTTAGTTTTCCTGTTTATTTGATTGCAGCAATATCTGGTGGGGACAGGAAATTCAAATGATAGTTTGTCTAATATGAAATAGATTCAAGAAAAAGAGTGTCTAGTGGTAAAATAGTGGCTAGTGGTATGCACACTCCAAATGTAAACAATTGTTTCTCACTTACATGAGTACTGGTCTTTTATGTTGGCAAACATGCAAAAATTGCTGAAATAAATTGACGAATGTCAATCATTTCCAGTGAAACGTACTGCTCATCCAGTCTGATTTTAAACGGTGTGTTTGTTTACATCTTGCTGTTACATAACATTGGATCCCTTAGAGTAGGAGAGGAACCAAGTGAACTGCCAAACAATTATGCAAACCTGTTTTTAAACACTTTAAACACAATCCGATTATCTTAAAACACAGTGGACTTAATCTAAGTTAGTGAAACTCACACCTAGATGTATTGAGTGCTTACAAGTGAATACCGTGGTCATATTTTCCATGCATGTCACCTGATACAATTAACTGGACAAACAATGCAAAGGACAATGTGTAGTTGACATTAACTGAATGCACGTGAAACGGGCGATTGGAGATATTGCAGTGATCATGTAAAGTGTAAACGTATTCATAGCCAGTGTAAATTGGGACATGTAATGTAAGACGTCTTCGCCTAAGGAGGTCATGTCAGGATAGCATGAACTAGATATACCGGTAGGCAGGATCTGGAACAGATAAACTAGATAGTTATAAGTCACTTGTCATACATAAACCAACTTAATTGAATCTATCACTGATGCTTTTACTAGCTTGTCGGTGAGTACCTTTATAAGACTGCAGTGGTGGAGCTTAAGTTTAATTATTTAACTGAAAAAGCTCTTAGATTAAACGACAAGCTGTGCGACTCTCGTAACTGCACGCACGAGCAACTGCGTGCGCACAACGGGTCACGCGAAGTAATGACGTTGTTTTTGCGGACAACGCTGCCTTTAAATGCCTAAAACTACTCCTCTACATTGCTGGCATACCAGATTTGGTTGTGAAGAAAAGGGGCGTGTGCGGAGGAAGAAAACAACATCGACAGACATGCTAACGTGACACTAAGCTAATAGCCCAAAGCTAACAAACCATAATGTATTAAAATGCATTTCTATATCACGCACGTGACTTTTAACGATAATTACGTTTCTAACCATAATTAACTGCGTGCATGAACTGAAAACACAAGAAAGGTAACTAACTAAATGTATTCACGGGAAGCAACGCACGCGAGCGAGCTAAGCTAACGTAACTACGTTTGTTTGGGCTCGATAGCCCGCCACAGGCGGCCATGTCTAGGCCTGAAACGGTGAACGCTGAACAATGAGATCGGTAGCATTTAGCATCGAACCAGCGAATTTACGAGTATTTGCACGATACCTGCCCACTACTACACGCATCACACGTCGTGTTAAATGCCGAAAACAGCGCAAACGCAACCTTTGGAGCCATGACGTTAAGTATCGCTGAGGATGCAGGATCGCATCATGGTGGAAGGGGGGGCCTTGTAAGCGAGGGAAACCCGTTCGGCCTGCAGAACACGGCATTCAGCGAACATACTGACAACAAAGGATCACATATATATACAGACAATTGAGCATATCGTCGAAATGTGGTGAATGCAGCTGTAATACCTGGTTGAATTCCTCCTCTACGTCGGCGTAAATGTCGATGTGATCCACACCGTCCGCCATTTTCCTCTGACCGGTCGCTCTCTCCGCCCGGCGGTGCAGAGCAACACTGAGCCACAAAACAATGACACCGAGAGGGACAGCCAGCGCCCCTGCTGGCCGACTTTACGTACTACTTAATTTATTCTTTGTTTATGAAGTGTTTTGTTTTTTTTACTTGGAAAAGACAATATATTTATTTATTTTTTATTTTATAAGTCTGACGTAGTTAATAGGTAAAAAAAAAAAAACATCTCTTATTGTCTCATATTGACATAGGACAAATTTGACTTAGTATCTCTAAATTTTGACTTGATCATGGGTATTTAAAATAAATAGTTTGTGTTATTGTTTACATACACTGGGCTGACATTCTGTCAGAGAGCTCAGATTCTACATAATCCCTGAATTCAGAACTCTGGCTACGATACTGAATGATGCTTCCAATAAGTAATTATTGTCTACCGCAGCATACTGAATTTTAAATTAAATTAAATGGATGAAGAAATTAGTATATATTCAGTGACACGTTAAGATCATCGCATCTAATGAAGGAATTTTGTAGTTGCAGAGATTATTTCAAACCTTTGGATTTGATGATGCAATATGAAAGCTCATTTTGTTTCTTTGAGAGATTAATTTCAGGATTCAACAGAAAATAATTACGTCCATTATCACAAACATCCATCCAAAAAATATTTCAAAATGAGAGAAACTAGAAATATCGGCAGTGATGTTTTAGATTATTTAAAAGCAAAGATTGTTTATTGGAATGGGGACCTGTCCCCGAGACCCCGAATACAGGATAAGCGGTAGACAATGGATGGATGGATCTTTTATTGGGATTTATCCAGATCCCTATTAAATTCAATATCAAAGATTTAAAACCTTATTCATCCCCTTCCTTGGATAGATTATGTATTTATGATGTAAGTGTCTCTTTATGAGTAGAAACCCATGCCTGTTGTACTTAATATGTGACCATAAACACTGAGAAGCAAAACAGAGCACAACAAATACAGTACAAAACCATATGGATATTTTTAATTCACTTGGTTCAAATCATCACTTAACTCAGTCAACATACAACGTGGACACATGTCAACCATACAATATGTGGAATATTGTATCATGGAAATCACAAAGAGAAATGAGACAAATTAATAAAATTACTCATACAATCTCAGCATGACTCAAGATGTTATGATGTAAACCCACACATAATATGCATCCGAGTCTATTACACAAACAGGCAAATTCTCAGGCATTTTTTGTCATCAGAGTAAGCTCAATGGAAAACTTTTGGAGGATTCAGAAATACCATTAAAAAAAATCTACGGGGACACTCACAGCCCAAAATACAATGAGATGCTGAAGTTCAAAATATGAAACACAAGCAAATACAAAAATATGCCATTAGAGTTACACTATTAATTTAATTTGCAATTATATGAAACCATTTTTTCACTTGTTTCCAAGAGTGCCCGCTTTCATCGTTTTCATCTTATCATGGATTTGTAAAATTATAATGTTATTTATGCCATGTAACATGAACATATGACCGTACGGCCAAAACAAAAATATCCAAAATGAGTCTAGCAAATGCATAGTCACCATCATCGCCTTATAAAAGAAAAAATGGATGTTTTGGTTCTTTTATTATGTACTAGACTTGCTTTGAAGCCATCTAATTGCATATTTCTTAATTAAAAAAAATAAAAATCTTATGGGAACAGTTGAAATTCATCATGGTGTTATCAAATGTGATTGTAGATCTACATCCTGTGAGAGTTCCAGTTTCGACAGTGATGTGCAGCCAAGCATAATTACAAACAGTACAGTATGTACGAACACAGAAAGACACAGCTGATAAATACAGAAAGGCAGACATGTTTTTAAAGATATGTCACAGATACAAATAATTTTATGATGTTATCATAAAAAAGAACAGTTAAAGAGACTTCTCATTCTGATTCTTTGATTATGTTTATTACATTTTTATCAATGCCAGTACTTTCCTGGCTGATAAATATTGCTGTAGCCCTTCTCTCCTTTTTCATTCTATGCTTAACAAAGCATGTGTGATGTCAGTAGATGAAGCACTCAGGATGATAAAGTATCACATGCGTGCAGCTGCATATAATATGCACGTGTCTGCAATATTCAGTTCAGTGGTATATGGGGAAAAAAAAATGTGATAAAACATATTTCACCCTATGGACTTTGTGACGCTGCATCTTGTGACTCATAATCCCCTTTTATCAATGCACGTCACATCGACCACCTGCATCTCTTTAGTCCCTTTTCATTTTGAGATGCAAAGTGGTGTATGAGAAAGCAACTGATGGGAAAGTATCCATGGCAACAACAGCCCATTAACTTGGCTTCCTTGCAGTTTTCCCATTCAGATGTAATCATTTCCAGGAGTAAACCAACAAATGCTCAAAAAAAAAAATGACACCAGAGGTATGCCGTTAAGAGACTTGGTTTGTGGTTGCCGCGAGCAACGAATGTGCAGAATTAGTTCTTCAAAAATCCACTTGAGGTGTCCAGTGTGCAAACACATGTCGTGATTCATTCAGATCTCCGCCCTTGTCTGAGAATGGGTGAAACGGCAAAGTTGTCCGTCATCAGGAAACAAGTGCCGAGAGAGAGAGGCAGGTAAGGAAGAGCGAGGCAGAGAGAGACACAACAGAAGCTCCTCCACAGTCGTTGGCGTTCTCCTACAGGGACACAACAGAAAGTGACGTAAGCCTTTTGATACCAATTCAATGCAATCCAGCTAAATGTGATAACAGATATATAAGCTGGGATTGTGTATTATTTGGAGCCCAGAACAAGTGCATTAAGATAACAAGAGGAGGCTATGAAAAACCGACATGGGGGTGGTAGGCATGGCAGGACTCTGGGCGTCGGCGAATCTTCTGCGACCTCATCCTGTCACACTTCACCGATGCATTATGTTCGGCGGCGTCAAGGAGCAACAACAGGAACGGTTTTCTCTCGCAGGCAAATATCAAAATACTGAAAATGACATATTTCACAAATGTTCCACACCCGGCAGAAGGAAAAGAGGAAAACTCAACATCATCTAATTTATTATGTGAGTTTAAGGTGAGATGATTATAACTAATTCATAATAACGCTGAACTCAATAAACACCGACATATCAAAGGATATATTTGACTTCCTTGGGCTCCATGGTGAGGGGTGGGAACTGTCGGGAGCAGTCACAATCTGCCTGCACCACCAACATCAACAGGTTGCTCTCTGGTATCTGTTGCACCACAAACATCCTGACACACACACAGAAATACACAATATAAAATGTGTGAACATGTGCAAACAAATAAAAGCACAGGGAACGAAAACCTCTCCACATATTGTATGGCGGGCTGAGCAAAATCCCACAATGACTGTTATATAAATGAAGGAAATTCATTAATAATATATAATGTTTCATACAATAATTTATAGGATTATTTCTACACAATACACACAATAAATTAAAAATAAACATGTTTTAATCTAATAATCTTGTCCACTAGTGGTGCAGTGTTTGAGCTGCTATATACCACTTTTCAACTCAAGGGGGCAGTCACACTCAACCTATGATCACCATACTGAAATAATATAATTATTTTGCTTCCTGTTTCTGTCTCTCCCTCTTTTAAACACACACACACACACACACACACACACACACACACACACACACACACACACAAGATAAGAGACTTCCCTCTCTCTCCTCTTGCCCCCCACTGTTTTTCCATATCTGTTTCTGTCACCCTCTCTCCCCATCTGTTTTTATTAATATTTTCTCTCAGTTTAACAGTATCTCTCTCTGCTTCTCACACACACACACACACACACACACACACACACACACACACACACACACACACACACACACACACACACACACACACACACACACACACACACACACACACGCGCTTTTATGTCTTTCTATAACCCCAAGCCACCAGATCTAATTCAATACCTTTCTCCTTCCTTCCCCTTCCCTGTGACTCTTGGATCAACACTCACGGTTCCGAGTATGCAGAGCAGACCAAAGCCGTAGAAAATGGATTTTGGAATGACAATTTCACATAACCAGTTCCAGGGCTTAGAGGGGGGGGGGGGGGGCTGCACTGACGATTTGTGTTTTTTTTCGTGAATGTGTGCTTACTTCTGGCAGCGTCCACACTTAATAATGCTGTTGGTCTCTTTGACTGACGGCTCGTAGATGAAGCTGGGGTACTCGGTGTCACAGGGCTGCAGGACGTCCCCTCTTTTCTTATGACCCGAGGCTAATAGAGAAATAAATAAGGGTCACGTTTCCAGGTTGGCAATAAGAATAAGTGTGCGGGAATGTGTATGTGTGATGTTTTGTTGATGACTGACAGGTTTGTGACGGGGAAACGCAGGGTGCTATTTTCACTTCAGCCATTTATTGCTCTTTCTACAGCTATCCTGTCTGCTTACTCCAAACAAACTGAATTTGGTGTCTGTGTACAGCCAAAATTATGGGTTTGAAAACCAGAAAGAAGAGCCATAAAGGCTGGTTGAAAATTTCACATCTGGTTCTGAGCTATGTTTTGTGTCTGACGTCCTTAGAATTATAGTTTCGGCGTGACACTACGCTTAGGTTTAGTAGAAATTGTCGGCCGTGCTCGTTCCCACTGGAAACCATTTACATAATCAGACACACAGAATTTTATTTGGTTTGAAGTATACTACAAACACTACATCAGATATATAAAATAAACAGGTATCTTCCTAAAAAACGAATACTCACACACGCTGAAAGATGACTTGGCTGAATGGATGATGATGATGATGATGACGATATGGAGGAGGAGGAAGAGTGGATGATTGACAGGTGAGTAATGAGGAGGGAGAATGTGTGATCGATGGAAAGACAGATGAGAGGTGAGGACTTCAGAGGGCACGACGTTGTTATTCCATCATGACTTTGTGATTAATGTTGCTCACAATGTACAGTTAACACTCCTGCTAATGGACTGACACAACAAACTTGTCATTACTCTCACAGCTGTTCCTGAATTTATGGTAAATATGATTTAATAACCCCTTAAAATGTACTTGCAGTCCAAACAGATGCAGATATGGATGTTCTTTCTAAATAATTGGATTATGAGGTAAATATTGCATGTCTGCTCTGCAGGTTGTGATGACTTAGCACATATGAAGAGACATTTGTTGGATAGATTTTAACCATAACTGGTGACATCATTTTTTTCAAAGCTCACCGTCAGCAAAATGCTCCGTGTGCCAGAAGCCGCATATATTAAACTCCAGAAGAAACCTTGGGAAGAAGAGAGGAAGAGGAGAGTGGACAGACAGAGGGAGTCTATTAGGGAAGCCATCATAATAGACCAAAGCACATTGCAAGCAGATTGCATTCAGCGTTCAAAAACTGGGCCAGGAACCAAAGTTGTGTCATGGGAATATTAAAATGGGTCCTCAAATTATTCAGCAGTAATTGGTAGCTGTTTTTTTTTGTTTTTTTGGATAACAGGATAAGCCTTACCAAGACACTTCAGAAAACCTGGATTGTTTTGAGTCAAGCAGATAACGTCCTGTTAAAATGCCAAATGTCTTTTCCACTATTCATTGTCAAACAAACAATTACATGTCAGTAATTAAGCTTTAGAGACGCTGGCAGGTGGGTTTCTGTTTCCCCCTCATTGCAGTCTTTGTGCTAAGCTAACGGTAGCTTAGTGGTACATAACTATTCCTATAATATTTTATTATAGTCAACCAAAGAAAAAACTTTCTTTACACAGAATAAAAGAGAATTCACTGAATAAGTGATACTTATTGGCAAATCTCAACTTTACTTTAGACATACTGGCATTCTGGTTGCCCCTAGCAACACTTACAGCAGAAAGTTGGAGAGGAACCACTTCAGGACGGAAGCCAAACCGTAGAACGGCTGAGAAGACAAACAGTTTATAGTTACTGCAGTGCTGACTGGACCGTTGTGCTTATAACATTGTATGCAGAGTGCCAACGCCGTACATACGCTGAGTAGTGGACGGGCGCTGCTGACCGAGTGCGAGTGCATCTTACACATGGCCTGGTAGTCGAACAAGGACACCCTGAGGAAACACACACACACACACACACACACACACACACACACACACACACACACACACACACACACACACACACACGGTGTTGCTGTTCAGGCAGTATTACATCACTGTCCCACATTGATTCCTATTAAACTCAGCGTTGTGTACCCGAGCCTTACCGTTGCAGAAACCCTGATCCCTATCTTAGTTCCAACAGGGGATCAACCCAGTGTTTCCAGACGTATAAGTGCAAGTATGAACGCCACTGAAGTTAATGCATGCTCAAAGCCAGTTACGTAACACGCTGTGTCAAATGAAATGTGACAAAATCATTTAGCCGCGTAAAAATAGCACATCACTCATGAGATTTCAAACATAAAAGACGGGCAAAAAGAAAGAGGGGGGGGGGGGGAATCCACAGCAGTCACAGACGCTCAAAGGGGAGCAAAAGGGAAAAGCAGCATCTCCACTGCATATACAACGATATGGGTGAATTGCCTACCCTCGCACGTAGAGAATACATAACAGGCAATAAAAACAAAGCTTTTGAGTCTCTATAACAACGGTGAAGCACGGCCTCTAGGCTCTGTTTCGTATCCATACTAATGCGTGGCTTAGTTGTATAGCAAACAGAAAACATTTGAAAGCCACTCTCCGAGTTAAGACAAGACTCGCGATGCAGCATGAGGGTGTGACATGTAATCGAATTTACGGGAGACATTCTAACGGCGTTACGAGCTGCCAGGATGCATAATATGGCACTTAACAGTGCAATTTGTGTGTGTGTGTTTAGTGAGTTTATACAACGTTTAACATGCATGAGGCCTATTCTTTGCTCAAAGACAGACTGAGAAGCAGACAGACGCGTAACAAACAGCCAGGCGATGGCATCCAGCCCTGTTACCTTTTGAACATGCCCATTCTGATTAGTGTTGTCATCACTGATCCGTCCACCTCGCCAAAAAATCTGCCCGCCTATAAGAGGAGAGGAAGGGGGCGAAACAGTGTGTGAAACCATGCGTGAACATTAAATTCATGATGAACCGACAGGGGAAATATCAACTCCATTACTTGGCCTCTCAACAACAATGCTGGATAAATAAAGATAAAGAATAATCAGGGCTGTACTTTCACCTCAACATGAACTGTGCATTTAATTATTCATCCAACTAAGTTACATTGTGTCTTGGTTAAAAAGCACAGCGTCTCACGGCACATGATTTTGTTGTCGTGTCAGTGGGCCCAAATCTTATCTTATATCCTGTTTGTTAAACGCATGCAGGTTTGAAAAACGCCACGCAGAAATCGTCACAGCGAGGTTGCCAGGCAACCAGCAGAGATCATCTAACTCCAGGCAACAAAGTGAATTAACATATTTCTCAAGATGTCGAACTATTCCTTTAACATTATTTTATCAAAAAAAGAGCATTATTGCTATAATCGACAATAACATAGTTACGTCTCTGTTGTAAATATATTTATTGTTTATGAACTTTTATCTACTCAAATGACTGAAATTACAATCTATGACACAAAGATTATGTGTGTGTGTGTGTGAACTCACATCATTGCGCCGTTTAGAAATTAGGACAAATCCATTATTGTCAATCACGTAGCATGCGATATCCTGAGATGAGAGACAGAGACGAAGAAGCCACTTATTACTTATGTAAGGAGAGATCTGCGTCAAACACCAAACGTACAAAATAATTCATACAATTCAAGTGAACATGTGACTCTTTAAATTTAAAGCTACACGAGTCAATTTCACCCTTTTGTGGCTCCACACGGTAGCACATGATCTTTTTTTTTTTCACGTGGGTTGAAAATTCATATTCAACACATATCTGACAGCAAGATATACTCACAAAGCTGTCACACCGGAGAGGACAAACCCCGTCTATATCAGAGCACTGGAGCACACACGAAGACAGGAAGATGTTTGTAATCATTGTCATCATGTAACGAATAAAAGAAAATACAGGTGAAAGTGACTGGAAGTGTAATGTGCGTTAATAATGTATGTGTTTAAAGGACGGCATGTTTGTGTAAGTGAGGAAATGATTTGCACGCGGTCTTTCGAGGTGTCATGCTTGAACATGTGTCACTGAAGAGTAAAAAAACTTGTTGGTGCTGGTGTGAAGGTGTTAATTTGCGTGTGATCGTCTACCTGTGATGCATGTACGTGTGCGTCATCTGTTTTAACTGAAGTGTGAAGCTGAATTCACAGAGCTAAGCAGGTCGCTGAAGATGTTAAATCCGCTTGCAGAAAGTTAAAAAAAAATAATAAAAGAAGTGTGAGAACGGAGGAGAGGGGGAACTTGAGCATACTTACATCTGTGTCATTTGGCTGAGGAGACACGAGGAGAAGAACAAAGAGAGATAAAAAAAAGAGAACATGAAGACAAGAGAGAGACATTACTTCAGTTAATGATGTGTGAGCCGATGCACTGACTAGACTGTCTCACTCTGTTGCTGTTAGATTGCTGTTGACAATACATCATCCCACAGCGTTATGCTGGGAATAGACAATAGATTTTCTCTTTCTCAATAAATATCAATTTATGTAAATTTGATTTTCAAGCGGACGTTAAAGAAATAGATTATCATTTTAATTAAGAGACTAAAATGAAAACTTACAGATCAATGTTTGGTGCTTCTTCTAATTATAATAGAAACCATACATCTGCCTTTGCAAGCAGACAGGGAAGTTACCGAACAAAACTGTACATTTCGTCTCCTTACGCCGTCTCTCATCCGTGGAAGGGTCATGACTCAAAATGCTAAGAGTTCTCCTCACGACTCTATGGTGCACTTAAGTGTGGATTGGAGTTTGTGGACAATACGTCTTTAGAATCATGGCCGGGCTATATAGAGCATGTCGATGTGCGAATGAGACAATCTATCATCCTTTTCAATCCTATTACAGCAAAGTGTCACTCTTTCTCTCCGCTTCCCGCCGCCGCCGCCTCAAAATAAACTACACGTCATTGGGTGGACTGACAGAAATGGTGAGCCTTCCCCCTACATGCTGCTGGTACATAGCATGGCGTGACGAGGAGGGACACATTTAGTGGGAAACTATAGAAAACGAAAAGATTTAGAAACGACTGTTTAATTCCTGCGGCTTTGGCGGCCAAAAATAGAATTTTGTCATGATTGGTGGCCCCTTGAAACCAAAACAGGTTCATTTGGTCATCAAATTCACTGGAAAATTGCCCATTAGATCATTAAATCTTGTGTGCATGTTTGCTTGTTCGGTCTAATGAACTGTCCAAAGTGGAAAAGGTTCACCCTCAGGGGAACATGATTGCGCGAGCACATTTTAATAGAAAAATGCCTGTTACATTATGACACATCAGGTCACATAATCACAAATGAATTACAATCAATACAGTCTATTTTTTCTTATCAAAGCTAACTGCCTTAAGCCCCTTCTTTGTGTCAACGTGTGATATCTCTTGTGTGTCTCATCTCTTCGAGCATCAGAGCCGGATTTCTACATTTCATGTAAGAGGCTGTTCCTCCGGATCCCGTGTGGGGAAATGTGTCTCATCTGGCAGGAGGAGACGAGGTGATGGTGAGAGCATGAATTATCACTCCCGTTGCCTAAACCTCAATCGAGCGGTTTCTCACCAGGCCGTCTGCTCACACTCTACAGCGCTGTCACCGTGATCAGCTATTCTGTTATACTTTCATTTCATATGTCAAAACACACACAGAAACAGCACGCAAGTAACACATTATAATCATAGAGAAAGGAAGACCTGCTGAGTCTTGTTTTGATTCTCATTACTGTTATCTCCACACCACTGATTGGAATATCATGCAATTTAGAAGATAGTGGGTTCGCAGATTTAGCCTCCATTATTTCTACTTTCTCTTTGACTGTCTCTTTAGAAACGTATGCAAACACCAAGGATGTGCGCACACACACACACACACACACACACACACACACACACACACACACACACACACACACACACAGTGTCCTGTACAGAGATGTCAGAACATTTCCCCCCCAACGTTCTGACTGACTCCCATTAGATGGAGGCTCATGCTTTATTCTTATCCCACCAATTCATAATTCATCGACTAATAACATCTTATTTTACGGCGCTCGATGGTATACTGGAGCTATACGGTCAGATGGAGTTTCCCTCACTTATGTAACTCTTCCCCTGAGATCAGAGAACTTACCAGAGTTACTTGCAATTATCTTTTCAATTGTTAGTTAATTGTGAATAAAATATTTCCCAATGCATGCATTTATTATTCTCAATACATAGATATGACAAATTAAATAAATTAAATTGTATTAAAATTAAATGTAATGTGTCTGGAGAGACACCCCAGGTCATAGGGTAATAAAAATAACTAATATATTTAGTTTTGTAATGTTTAAATGTGCAAATAAAGCATTGCTTTATTAAATGTGTGCTCATTTGCAAACCTTTCCAGAACAGAAATATGAACATTAGTAACAGTTTGATTTTGTTGACATATCAACAAGTCAAAGGTTTTAGTCAAATAAACACCTAAATATGTATCCATGGTAATAAAATAAAAATAAATAATAATGTTTTTGTCTCGGGTGTCTCCCCTTCACACTTACAGCTCGCCGTGTTTGGCAGAAGACTTTTATGGTACTTCCTCCTGAATACACGTCATACAGGATGTACAGTATCTTCACCGCCGAGGGAGCTTAAACACTTAAAATAGACTGCGACAGGATTTCATACACACCGCACACCCATGCATGCATGGACACACATGAACACACATAAGGACACGCGCACACAAACCCCTATGAAATAAATATGATTGACGGTGAAAACATGACAGGAAGATATGATGATTATGTGACCGATCCGGGGGTTGAGAGGAGAGGAGATGAGGGACAAAGGAGGGAGGAGAGAAGGGGGAGAACTTTGAGGATTTAGGCAGGAGGAGAGACAGTCAAAGGTGCATGAATGAGATGTTCAGCATAAAGCATAACTCTAGTGGATAACAAGGCTACTGCTGCTAATGAGTTGATGAATATGGACATAACAACGAGCTTGTGCACAGATGGTCACACATATGGTCCCTGTCAACGTGGCACGCGTTAACGTTGACAGACACATATACAGTATGGCTACGCTCTTCTTCACACCTCCGGAAACACACACACCCGCTGAGCCAAGCCGTGCTAGCTATCCATCATTTAGCGTCCAGCCGGCAGCTCTAATGCTCTTTTAACTGCTGTCATTTACATCCGTGGGGGTCGAGGAGGGGAACGGCCGAGCCATCAAACACCCGCTTACAGCAAAGGTGTTATTCACCGAATTAAGCCAGTTGTCCTGAAGAAAACGTTTCCTCGACATTGTGGAAAGGAACTTAAAGGACATTAAGCTCCTCCACTGAAACTAACGGTGATGAAATCCTCCGAGCGACACGAAATAATCAGCAGAAAACAATTATATTAATGATGTTTAATCTTTCCAAATAATATTTCCGGCAGGCAAAGCCCTCCTTTAATGGCGGTTTGCAGTGATATGGAAAAACACCGCATTAAGCTCTGAATTAAATAAAGTTAAAATGCTGTAATTAGCAACTAATGATGCAGAAAAAAGAACCTTTAATCATCCTTGACCCCATTGTCACACAGTAATAAAGGGTGTCAGAGGGGCCTGAATATCCCCAGGTTAAACACCTGAAGTAGACAGTGTACTCACCAATAGCCATGCCTTCTATTGAGCAACAGTATTATTATTCAATCACAGGCATTTGGTGTTTGGTTAATACCAAAAGGTTAAAAGTGACATTTTAAAATATGAAAGAATGTATAGATGTAAACCATTTTTAGACTAATCCCTTCAGGAGATGCAGCAGGAGTCATTATATTGGCGAGGGTTTTAATATCCCTCATTAACTGACAAACAGCATGATTGTTTTGTTTGGATTGCACAAGCACTGTTCAATATAACAGCCACAACCGTAAATATAAACAGACAAAGTCTCATTAGTGCCAGTGTAGTGCTACAATTAACTTGCTTTATAGTGGGCATTAAAAAAATAAAAAAACAACGATAAATCTCACTCGCACTATTCGCAGGGTTTAAAAACCCAAACAATGCGCAGTGGTACCTAAAATGTGTGATACGTAATTCGCCTTTTCAGATGGTGGCATTCATTAAATGCCACTGCTGACTGAACTAGAAGTCATAGTAACTGGTCTTATTTTGGAATCATAGAGCTAACATATGAAGGACTCATTAAGTCTACAGGATCTGTACTTAAACATAAACTATTGGAGAGTTTCACAAAAATACTGTAATAGAGGAGAATCACACTTGTACCTACCTGTGCTGCAATGGCCCAGAATTTAGCTTCAAACATATCCAGAGTCATCTGGATGCCGATGGCTGCATGAAGAGAGAGAGAGAGAGATAGAGAGAGATTTGAGTACAGCAAAATCAACCTGTAATAATTCAGTTAAATGGATAAGTTGGGAGAGAGGATAAGCAGGCGGAGGAGAAGAGGAGGACAGGAAGAAGTAGAAGGTAGAGTTGATGTGGCAGATGGAATTAATATGCATAGAGGAACTGAGACCAGAAACATGCGTACAGCGTCATGGCAATGACACGGCAGGAAGTAAATAATGTAAACCACCTGTGGCGACACAGCATCCTTTTTATTTTGCGTTCCCTCTCTTCTTTTTCTGGTCAAACTTCTATTTCTATGGTCAAGGAGTGCTGCTGAAGATCAAGATACAGTTGAAAACTCTATACAATCCCTTCTCTCTGATAGAAGCCTGTACAGCAGAGCATGCTGTTTGGATATTGCAGTAGTATTAATAGAAGGACTAGTGGAAATCATTGCTTATAATAGCAGAATGGGAACGGAGGGGGGAAACTTTAATTCCAGCAGTTTCGAAGAAAAAGCCTTAATGAGCCGGTTAATGTCCCAGTTGGAGAGACTCTCTCTCTCCTCTCCGGCTAAGTACAAGAGGACCTACAGATCAGCTCTGCCTTCAGAACTTAGGAAAATCCTTTCACACTAACCGGCCTTCTGAGCCTCCGTACCGCTGTGTGAACCGGCTGTGCGTACGGGCGTGTGCATGTGTGCAACCTCTGCCTGCAACGCAGCACTCTCAGTCACAACCCATTAAGCCAAGAGTTAGCGTGTGTCCGTACATGTTTCGCACACGCGCACATAAACACACGCGCGGGCGGCCGAGTGATTGCTTGTGTCAGCTTAGGGCTGCACGTCCATCAGCATTTTAGTCAGCCTGGTAATGCAAGAAAGGAACCGTAATTGCATAAGTTCTCAGTGCGCACATACTGTATACACACACACACACACGTACGCACACACACACACTGCGAGGGAAGATATGACACTTCAAATTAGCATCAAAGAAGCATTTTTTTTTTCTCACAGGGTGCTTTTTTACAGCCACACAGGGAAAGCCTCTGTGTGGGCACAATACACAAAACGCACATAAACATATATGCCATGCACACACACACATCCACGCCTCCCATATATAGCCACACATTCTTTATCCAGTATGAAATAATACCCAACCACATGACAAAGAAACAGGATCTAAAGTGGACTATTCCAGATCACTGCATCTCTAATCACAGCGATCACTTTGCAAACCATTAAGGCCACGGCTAGAGTTGAAGAAATATCGAGGACGTAAGTTCAAACTTGGGGAAATATTGGGCTCCACCAAACCAAAGCCAACATTTTTCATCACATTAAAACTTTTCAGTGATATTTTCTTCTCTCTACATCACAAACCAGATCTGTTATTCTGGTAGAGATGACTAAATTCTTCTTTTTTTTAATTGAATTTATTTATTCAAAAAAATCACGATCAGCCTTAATCCATCACAGTGACAGAAAAACAAAAAAACACAAGAAATGAAAAAAACCTGTGTCGCACAGCCTTGGAAACGGTCTGCAAAAATATAAATGATTTATTATTTGCAGTCAAAAATTATATTTATATATATTCACTGGTATTTCATCTTAATCCAAAGGCTGAACTGTTCAACACAAAT
>NC_139932.1:11506834-11676834 GCF_963514095.1 Eutrigla gurnardus | reverse complement strand
TTTTGTGACAACTTCAACAGAGAGGTACAAGAACACACACACACACACACACACACACACACACACACACACACACACACACACACACACACCTCTGTGCTGAAGCTCGCCAACCTCAGAGGAGTCGCCAGAGGCTGCACTGACATCGCGTTACCAAAGCAACAGGCAGAGGCCTGGGATTGGACAAAAGGATGATGACTCAACCTCCCTCCCTCCCTCCTTCTCCTCCTCCTCCTCCTCCTCTCTCTCTCTCTCTCTCTAGAAGTGTCTCTCACTTTCTCATGCGCAACTTTTTGAACGTCAACGGTTGCAGACAGAGGCTGAACGCATCACCAGAGCCGCATGATATTTTACAATTAAAAAAAGGTGGCACGTCGGCCCCGCACTAAGACTCGCTTTGATTTATAGCCTACACACGAGGCCGAATGAGGCTGCAAATGTGTGCTAAATAATCTGACAAGCAGGTTACATGTTGCCACTGAGCTATAAAAATAAATGAGAGAAATTAAGTCAAACGGCTGTGCCAATGTTTCTGCCACTGAAACAGCTAAAAGGTGGACAGAGGATTGTGTCAGCCCTGCTTAGCCGTCTCCAAGGTGACGGAACGGAAGTGACAGAGTGTTAAATGGGTAGCGTGTTTATTTAAAATGGAAATAAACGCTGTTGACATTGGGTATATGTGTGTGTTTGCGGACCTTCTAAGTCAACAGAGCCTACCTTAAGTTAACCTAGTTTCACGGGCTTCTTGAGCTGGCCTGTTGGAGGCACGCTCACTAAAAAATTCATAGTGGAGAGACAGAGAGAAACATGTTCCTGTGTGTGCGAGAGAGAAAGAGTGGCTGCGGACCCGCGGTGCTCTTTTCCTCTGTTCTGTATGTTTACACGGGAGCTCGTGCTCACAACAGGGCCGATTTGTCACGTAGCAGGAGGAAATTGAAGTGGCAACATTTTGAGGCAGTAATTTGGTGGGAACTTCAATTACCTACTCAATCTTTTATAATTTGAAAGGGGATCAACATGGTACTAACTTCACCTCACTTTTCCAATGTTATTATGGCAGAACAAGTGAATCTTAAAGGAATAGTTCAACATTTTGGGCTCGTTTGTCCTTCTAATACACCTGTGCAGCATCTCCATCCACAATGGGAGTTGTCACAAAGTGTCTGGACTTGTGTTTGGCAATAAGTAGTGAGGACATGTACCGTGACCTAAAACAAAACCTTTCATGTTCACATTGATTGAAACAAACAAGTTGTTCATAAAGGAGCAACGCACAACATCCATTTGCTATGTAAATATATAGTGGAGTCGTGGCTATCTGTGCAGAGGATGAAGTGGCTCTTCCTCTGTGTGTGTTGTTAAACAAGCTTATCCTTGCTTTGTTGACACACACACACACACACACACACACACACACACACACACACACACACACACACACACACACACACACACACACACACACACACACTTATCTTCACCTCTCGCCTCCCCCTTCCCTCGACTTCCCTCTCCTCTCTCTAGTCTTGTGTTTCTCTAAAAAGACAGATGGTGCTCTCCCTCACGACTCCCCTACTTATCTCACATCCCTCTCTCTCCTTTTACACGATTCTTCTTTTGCTTTTCTCTCATCCTTTGTTTAAACATTGTGCCACCGTACCTCCCTTTTCTCTTGTCTTCTCTTTCTTCCACCCTTTTTCCCTCCCTTCTCTCTCTCGTTTTTCCTCCCTCCCTCTCCTCTCCTGTCCTCCCCATGCCACTCCGTCTCTCCCCCTCCTCTTCCTCTTCCTCTCCTCTAGGAAATCCCTCTCCACCATCTGTCTGGCTGTGATGAATTCAGAGCCTTTCAGGACAAATCAACTTGCCCAAATTAATGAGACTCTCAGATGGGATAAACCTTGTGAGTGTTTGTGTGTGTGTGTGTGTGTGTGTGTGTGTGTGTGTGTGTGTGTGTGTGTGTGTGTGTGTGAGAGAGAGAGAGAGAGAGAGGGCGTGTGCACCTAAAATACTTCATAATCCGTCGGCTGTACCACTTAATTTATCCTGCAGTGACAGATACTGGGTAACAGGGAAATACAACAGACAGGGTTGGCTGCACTCATTGACTTTCATAAACTGTTACAGACCTTAGATGGACCCGCTTTTGATTTTGCACATTTTTCAGACACTACTTTCAGCCATATTTTCTAAAATCTAAGATGCAACTGCATGCACCGACTCTGGGTTTCAAACAAAGATTTTGATGGCCAATTTCATGTTGATTTTACCATTCTGAGAGCTAGAAGCACAGTTCGAGAGCGAGATGGATTTATCACTTTGTCTGAAATGTTGATGAAGAAATATGAAGCTTTTTTTTAATGAAAGGCAGTTTAATCTGAAAGGAAAGGGATAGAAATGGATTGTTAAAAAAGATGTCACCACTGATGATGCACCTCGACTTGAAAGCATCACTTTTCTAGGCAGTTCAAGAGTCTTTTTCGTGGAATCTTTAAATCAATTAATTGAATTCACTGGGGAAATACAGTCCATGCTACCTTACTTATTTCAGTTTACATTGTAATGTTCTGTGCATCACAAAACAAAAGAGAATGAGAAAAAAAACCAATACCAGACTTACAGGATATTATAAATGAACAGAGAGCCAAAACTCACAGGAATCGAATATGCTATTTGATTTAAGTATTTCTGGAAAAAGAAACGCATAAAGCATGATTGATTTCTAATGGAGCAACACTCATTGACCATATTGACCAAAGGGCCATAAAACTGTCTGGTCAATATGAGGCTAAATCACTGATGTATGGGAACAAAGACACCGATGACTCCTGGGATGGCACCAAGGACATATACAATCTCTGTCTCTGTGTGTGTGTGTGTGTTTGTCTCTCTCTCTCTGTGTGTGTGTGTGTGTGTGTGTGTGTGTGTGTGTGTGCGTGCGCGCGTTAAGATGGATGGTGCCTTGAAGTCACTCGCTCTGTGCAGGAACTAGCAGTTGTAGCGCTAAACGTGCCTGGCCAGACCCGGTGTTAATACGGAGACTAGAGCCAATTCATCTTCACTGACACTCACCCAATAGCACAGTAAATTACGGAGCGAGGGAGGGGGAGTGGGGGTGTGATGAGGGAGGAGACAGAACTGATAGAGGAGAGAGAGGGGGAGAAAGGGAGAGAGAGAGAGAGTGAGAGACGATAGACCTATAGTTCACACAGGAACTTATAATGAATGCAACAGTGTGGGTTTAAATTCATTAATCATCAATATTAGAGGCAACGAAACAAGGAGTGCAGGGGATTTAATCATGCCTCACTGGATAATAAATAAACCAATATTCCCGTGGCTGCACAGGGAATTAATATATCTGATACTGAGACTACAATAGCCAGGCAGAAAGGCTGATAAACACACTTTCTTGCTCCAAACCACTGCCAGTAATCATTTTTCATAACACGTATTTCCTGCATCATTGATGGAAGGGAACTGGCCATAAAAGTCACTTTGGCAGGAGGTGCTGGCATCAACAATGTAGCCTCGCGCCAGAAGGCCTCTTTGCCAGACAGTAAACAGCCCCAAAAAAAAGTGGACACTTCGCCCGGAGGAGCAAATAAATCAAGATCACCTCGCTTTCGTACCTGGTGTTAAAAAGCTCTTCCTCTCAATCAGTGAACAGACGTGTTGCTTCAGGAGCTTGGGTCAGTCTTTACAGTTGTTCAACCTCACTTTTATAAGCTGTTTTTCAGCAAAATGTTTGGACTACTTGAGCATTTCTGGTTATAGCAACACTAAACTAACAATAAAAGGCAAACAAGAGTAAAAACCTGACGATCAAGAAGGAATTGGGTGCAAGAAACCTCTTTCAAATGAGTCTTTTTCATCCATCGCAGATTGCTTTCAGGTTACATCACAGACTGCTGTCATTTCCTCTGCTGCCGCCGAAAGGTCATCGGAAGTCAAAGTCAAAGTTGAAACTTTTTGGGTGCAGGGAAGAGACGTAAAATTCAAGTTCTGCCATGGAGTTTTGGCATCTGAGCTACATTACCAACTACCATTATTTTATATATAATGAGTATGTTAATGAGATAAATAAACATGTTTTATCAAAAGAACTACACACCAAATCCTGTCACAAATGCCAGTGTGGCTGCACTTCACCACCAAGCCACAGGTAGAATGGAGCGCTGCGGGGAAGACGATATTTCTGGGAAGTCAGCAACATTTTTGTCTCTTTTCAACAGTGCAGGCCTCTATATTTGGTATAACGTGTCCACTGTTCCAGAGTGCTCTTGAGCCTGCCGCAAAATTGTCAGCAGCTGAAAGGTTGCGTCACTGTCGTTCACCTATGTCGCTGATATCTGCACTCTGGAGAGGAGGGGGTGGGACTAATTGCCCCTTTGGGACAAAACACGCACACGCACACGCACACGCACACACACACACACACACACACACACACACACACACACACACACACACACACACAGGCCATCACCGTTGCTGTTATAAAAGCCACTACAAAATGTCCTTCGACAATAATAGACAACAAAATCAAACTTTAATGTGGGACGGCATATTGCACCTTCACTGCTTATTGCAGTCATTCCAGCCAATCATCTTTCATAACTGCCATTGAAGAGTGTGTCCTATATAGCCAGCAGCACTGGCAGCAGCTACTGGCAGCTAAAACACATTTCTGTTTTGTGGGAAGTACATTCAAGGCAAATAAAGCCAGCACAGGCGCCCACGTTTGGACGGGAACCAGAGGACTCATGTTCAGGTTGTACTTGTATGTGTGTGTGTGTGCGTGTGTGTGTGTGTGTGTGTGTGTGTGTGTGTGTGTGTGTGTGTGTGTGTGTGTGTGTGTGTGTGTTGGACAGCTGACCGGTCTAGTGTTTTGATTGGCCTCTGCAAAGCCATGGAGCTGGTGACAGACAGTGATGTGTGCAAACTCAGGAATGTGTGCAGGTAGGCTGAATGAATATTATGATATATATATCGTTACAGTTATCCTGGTATGATGTCTTTGTTATCAAACAATTAGCTATGGAGCAGCATTAGCATCCATTTGGAGATGTGTTTCTGGACATCTGATGAGTGTAAGTTCAATAATAAGTGAACATATGGCTCCGTTTTGGTCTCCACCAACTACTGACTGAAGAATATGACTGAAGAAAGTGGAACTAAATACCTTTGGTACGGGGAAAGTTGAGGAAAGTTGAGGAAACAAGTCAGGCACACTGAAATAACAGGTGCACCTCGCTAAATTGGGAGCACAAATGATATTTGAACGAGTAGATACTAGCTGCAGAGATAACAGACAAGTTTAATGTTGACTTGAACTCCCTCCTGTAACTCATGCTAATTGGCAACAGCTGATTTGATCTACCAGCATAGCCGGTGGTCTTTTTAACCTTTGGAGAAGCTGCTATCCGACTGCCTTGAACATTGTTCTTCTCCAATAAGAAAGCAAAAGGAGAATTTAACAGTGTATTTTTCTTTTTTTTGCGTCTGCGTCTCATTACGAGTATGTGTGTCTTTTGCCAACCCGGGTGTCAGACAGAGAGTCACCAGATTCTTCACGTTCACACTCGCAGACTCTCGCACGCAGCGAAACGCCACACCGCCGAGCCAAGTGATTCACATGCTCATTAACAGCACAATGTGTATGTGCGTGTGTCAACTATGACTCAGTCCATGTAAGGCAGCAGCCAAGTAATTATATGTTGTGTGCAAACAAACACACCAGTTCATACCCCCACCACCCCACCTCCACACCAGTTTACTCCCCCCACCCTCCCTCTTTTTCTGTCTTGGAAGACCGGAGACTCCATATTCATTTCTTGAGGATTTACCCAATATTTAGCCATAAAAACCTGTTGTTTTACCTGGTGAGAACCAGCTTTGTGTCCGCACAGTGTGAGTGAAACACACACACACACCCACACTCTGAAACACGTGCACACACACGGCCATATGCACCAACATACTCTTCGCACACACACACACACACAAAACCAGCCCCTACGAGAGGTGCCACAGGGAATTGAGGGAAAATGAAAGGCGAGCGAGGGAGACGTGAGGAGAAAAAAAAAAAGATAGGGAAAAAAAAATAGAGGGAGGAGAAAAGCCCATGTGGCAGAGGGAGATTCTCATCTTCACTGAAATCAGCTGATCCCTCCCTCCCACCCTCCCTCTCTTCCTCCCTCCATTGCTACAGCGTTCCTCCCTGTGCTCTCCCTCCCTCCCTCCTACCTTTATTCCTTTTCAACCAACCTCTTCTTTACTCCCTCTCTCTTTACGTTCTCCTCTCCCTCCATTCCCCCCCTCTCTATCTCCGGCTTTCACTCTTTTGTATTATCACTGTATGCCACCTCCTTCATCCTCTCTCTGTCACAGTGGGAGAGCTGCAGGCAGACAGAGGCAGCATACACTAATGTTACTATATTTGACATACACAAGACACACACACACACTCTGCTGCCACATGCACGACTGCACACACATAGGGAAGAGGGGGTGTGCACAAACACAAACACACACACAGCGGAAAGACAGCCCTCAAGTGTACATGCGTGGATGAACATGAACACACACACACACACTCTGACGCGTGCTGAGTGCAGGAATCACAAACATAGCGACACACAGGAGGGCAAGCGCATGACGCCAGCAACCTAACACTGTTGTCTCTCTCTCTCTCTCTCTCTCTCTCTCACACACACACACACACACGCCGTCTCTCTTTTTCACACACACTCACGCCTCCTCGGGCACACACGGCAGCGCACAAGCCAGCGAGCAGGGCGGCGCTGGACGTATCATTCATATAGGGAATAGATCGGAAGAAAAGGGATTAACCATCTCCATCCCTCTGCCTCCACAGACCTCATCCTCTCTTCCCTCCTCTCGTATCTCTAAGCCTCTCTTCACCTCATTTTTTTTCTTCTACAATCCCTCCTTTTTTTCACAATTTATTGGTGGGTTGAAGGGAAGCTGGGATTGTACAGAAAGGAGGATTATTCTTACATTACTCACTTGAGCGGGATCTTGAATGTATGGATTTCTTTAATTGAAGGGGTAAGCATTTTTTTTATTTTTTGGAGATTTTTGTATTTTTTATTTTGAGGTAATTTTTTTTTTTTTTTCGAGGATGGCTGAAGGCAGAAAGCTGTGAGGCTGGTGCTGTCTGAGATATTTGGTCAAAAGGTAAGTCTGTTTGTGGTGTTAGTTCTCTTCTTCACACACACACACACACACGTAATTTTTTACAAGTGGAATTAAAGACAAGTAGATCATAGATGAGGGCACTTTTGCCTTTTTTCGAGCAAACAAATTGGCGTTTTTGACGGGTGCATGCTGCGAGGAGGTGGATGCCGAAAATGTTATTGGTTATACTGTTTCCCTTGATACACAACACACACACAACATGCACTTGACTATGTGGACATTGGTTTTTGGGGGCAAAGCTTGCGGAGGTGGGGAAATGGGAGAGAGGTGAGAGCAGGGACGTATTTTTTTGTACTCATTTATAATTCATATAAAACACGATTGAAGTACATAGGTAAAGGCACGCAGCAGTAAACCACTCAAGTGACATGCACAGGGTTCAAATACTTTATAAGAAACAGGATATTTACAAAACACACCCTGCAGGCCATTAAGAGTAAATGGTTTTGTCTAAACATGCAGATATTAATATCAGTTGGACACTGATATTAATTTATCCCTCTCTCTTAGAAGAGAAAGTCTTATGCTTACTCTTGTACCAAACTGCCTGATTTTATAATCTGTTCTAGCGTAGTTAATTTAATATACTGAAAATATACTTGGCTGTTTTGTTTTTGCATGGCTAATATATCAGACGTACCACTCTGGGATGTTTTAAAATTGCATGAGGTCCTCAAAACATGGCAGCCCATGTATTCCAGTCAAGGCTGGTCACAGAGCAAAAACGCCTAAAGAAAAAAAAAGTTTGCATCACTTTCTACTCTTTTAAGTCTTTGGTTCTAACTGGCTGATTGAACATGGAAATAATATCTTTTATACGGCCATTACAACCTTATATCTTTATAAAAATATTAATAAAGTGTTCAAAGTGCATGATGCTCAGGAAATGTTTTCATTTATTTTGTAATGAAAATGGAAAAGTATCTCTCAACCCAAAGGCGTCATAGATAAACTAATTGAACTCAAACTTAGCTGCAGTTATTAGTTATGAATCTAAAGTGAACACACACACACACACACACACACACACACACACACACACACACACACACACACACACGGTGGTTGTTTTATTTGGCCGCCTTCAACAACCTCAATCAAGTTGAAACACCCTTGATGGGTTCGATTACGTCGGTCTCCTGTTGAGCCTGTGTAGTGTGCACTTGGCAGGCTCCAACCTCGCTTTAAAACGGCGTGATATAAAGAGTGATTAACATTCAAGAGCTGCGGTGTGATTATACGATAACACAGTGGGTGTGAGGCACTCCACCCTGATATTCACTCGCGTGCCTCTCCACATTAGCTGCCAATTAATGGGAATTGTCTGAATGTCGTCTCGGTAATGAAGACGCAACACAAACCTGGAGGAAACGACAATGATCGGTAACTAACGTTAGTGCTCTAAATACACGGCGAAACACAGAAAATCTGGGTTTTTGAGCGAGTGTTACTTTATGAATACGCAACTTTATGACTTTAATAATTAACATATGCACGAAAACAAGAATTACCGGTATGCCTGCACGTGTATGCTCGAACAGAATGTGTATGTTTATGGACACATGAGTACACACTGTGTGTCTTCATGGCCACATGCATGTGTAATTATACATCTGGACATATTTTTGCACCCCCGTGCATGTCAACACTTGTGTGTCCTCTATTTGTCAAGCTATCGGCATGTGCTAAGGTGTGTGTTGTCGTGTGTCCAGTGTGTGTGTGTGTTGTTCCAATCTCTCCACTCTCTTGTGTAAGAAAGCCATTAAAAATTGATTTAGAGGAGGTTGGCTGCCTCTCGGCCCTTTGTTAGCAACCTGCGCTGCTACACAGACAAACACACCTTCACGGAGACACACACACACATGCAAACACACAGACGCACTTCACCTTCCAGTTGTCATGGCTTTTTATTTCTTTGTCCTCTCTTATTTACTTAATAAAAAAATAAACCTACTGTCTTTTGCTAAACCTACAGTAACCAACTAGTTTTGTTACCATTTCTTTTGTCTCAATTCACAACGATAACAAGATGTTATCTGGGAGAAAATCCGGTTTACTTGTATGGGAATGTCATTTTTAGGAGACAGGGTTTCTGTTGTATAATATGATTTGTGTGCGCGTGTGTGTGTGTGGGTGAAGAGGGAGCAAAGGGGAGCGCTGAAGGTTAATGATTGGGCTGTGTTTACAGCTGTGATGTCACTCACTCAGGGGCCACACACCCACGTTCAGACACTCAAAAGGGTGCACACACACACACACACACACACACACGCCTGCCTTCACACATGGATAGATGTCCTCGAGTGCAGGTGGATTTCAATTTGTTAGCAAATTGGACAGAATTCCCGCCACATTGATTAAAAGCTATTAGTCGAGCCAAGTAGGCATGTCCCAAGAATGATGAAATGGTCTGAAAAACAGGCTCAAGTGGCCGCATCAGGCGAAGACAAGGACACACACACACACACACACACACACGTGCACAGCAGGATTTAAGTTTCTCTGTCGAGGTGGTCCGGTTGTCCGCGAAGTGGAGATGCTTTTCAACACATTGACGGGAATGTTTAACCGGAGAAGCCACTGAAAATAACTGTGACTTACAATCAACATGTTTAAATGATTGTATTCATAGCGATGGATGATCCCAGTAAGGATGCTTACTGGAAATGGATTTGCTAGATCACCCACTCCCCCCCAAAAAATGTGCCAAAGCATGAATAAAAATGCCTCTGAGCCTTTCTTCAGCTCGCTTCCTCACTATCAACAACATTTCCCTGGCTTATAAGAAATGTGGGACAAAACACAAGCATCCCAAGTTGACCGAACCCAGTCGGTGGTCTCGACTCTCTATCTCAGGCCCCCGAGGTGTGCGGTTAGATTTTGGTGAGGAAACGCACGTAGGAGGCTCTGCACATCACGAAGCCTCTGCAGCACCCTGCGGAGTATAAATCCGGCTTATGTGTGGACAGGAAACAGTAAGTGGAATAAACACGGTGAAAAAAAAAGAAAAAGAAATAGGACGGAAAGAGGAGAGTTAAGGGGACCAGAGGGAGGAGGTGTCATTTGATCCCCCAGCATGCAAGCCAATTTGCCACCCAAGTATTGACATGCATGTACGTGGATTTCGGGCTGACCCCGTTTCGAGGTCAAATTGGTAAAAAAAGCTTTCTGAGAATAGCCCGACAGACCACACACCACCCGTTTAACATGACGGGGAAGTGATGAGCGAACAGTAACATGTGGCTGCAGAGGTGACCTTCTGCAACACCTTTAATGCATCATTTAGAGGAGCGAGCAGCGTGATCGCTCCAATGATGAACTGTTGGCATGGATCACTCCGTGTACTCACGCCCCCCCTCCCCCCCTCGCTGCTTAAAATGTTATTTCTCTTATCCATCCAGCCGTAAACCTTATCTCTGTTTTGATATTTGATATCAATGCAGACATTTGATGCACCACAATGATTTTCATTCCTGAAGTAACACGCTGCTTCACCGCCAAACTGATTTCCTCCCCGAAATAAACACACCAAAAAAACCATGAATCATTTGACAAATGGCCAACATGCAAAACAACGGTCCCAAAAGCTGAAACGGGAATTAAAGCTTGGTTTCTCACAGCTTGAATTTGCAGCAGAAATGATTAATTTAACTAAGAAAAAAGGGGGAAAAAATGCATCAATCTCAATTTGTGACGAAAAGCTTTGTTTGATGGTCTACAGTGTACAACAAATGATGGAAACCAGCTAAACAATATAATCACACTTCAATTCAAACCAGCAAGGAAACTGAAAAAGGAAATGTAAGAAAGAAATTGAAAGCAGTCGGAGGAATCTTCCCAAATTCCTTCAGTTCCTTTAATTTCTCATCTGCACTTCAGAATTCTCTCAAATGACGCTTGTGTGCTCGTTTAAAAAAAAAGAACAACACAAATTTCCCAGCAGAGCCTGGCTAATGTGACTTTAATCACATGCAAGAAATCCATCTGCAGAATATCCTCCAGTACATGCCTCTGTTCCTTCGTCAGGGAGAGGGGGGCGGAGAGAGGGGGGGGGGAGACGGAATGAGAGAGAGGGGAAGGAAGGAAGTGAATAGTGAATATTGAAAGATGAAGGTCAGAAAAGAAACGAAAAGACAGAAAAGAGGAGGGAATATCAAGAAAGGGGACAGAGCTGAGATTAGACGATCCTTTATATGTTGTTCAGCATCTCACAGGTGCTAATAGCAATAATGGTAACACAAATAACACTGGGGAGCACACACACACACACACACACACACACACACACACACACACACACACACAATCCCCACCCGAACGCTTGGAGACGTCGTGGAGGAGAATTTTAATGTCCTCCCTGTTTACCCGCCGCACTTATGTCTACCTCCTCTTCACTTCTGTCTCCTGCCTCGTCTCGATTTTCCTTTGATTCTTTCATCGCCGCCTCTTTTCTACACCTCCTCTACCTTTGTCCCCCCCTCCCCTCTCTCTCTCTCTCTGACTTCACCTCATCCCCTACTTCCTCTCCTCCAGTTTCCACTAACTCATATATAACCAGTCGCAAAATAACTCGCTGACACGGAGCAGATTGATGGGCGTTACTTCTGGAAGTGACTGCACTCACTGTCTGTCTGCTTGGCCATATAGAGACTTGAACTTATAGAGACTTATCCCCCCCATACACACACACACACACACACACACACACACACACACACACACACACACACACACACACACACACACACGCACACACTCTTCAGCCTCCTCACTATGTATTTTGCTTAATACTCCAAACCTTAGCAGTGCAGGTGCTAATTTACATAGTCGGTGCACACGCGTCCCACAAATGAGCGCTAACACATGCACATTCCTAAATGAGCCATGTAGGAAAACGCCTGCTTGTGTTTCTGAGTTTTCCCCACACACAAACAGCTAACTATTGAACAACAGCCCAATTAGATTACTTCGATTAGTTTCACACACCGCTGATTGGGTTTTGATGATACTTTGGAACGAGACGCGTCTCACAACGGCATTCTCAGAACGGCACGGATTGGTCCAGGGGTCACGTGCTACTGAGGCTCCAATGCGCTTTCCCATAGCAATCCCCCCCCCCCCCTCCGCCCACTCGTCAAACCTATTTCACTGTAATGACTCGACATTGATGAGAAAACTCATCTTTTTTTTCAAAAGCAAGTAGTTTCATTACGCTGCTGTAATTGGACCGGGCCTTTTTTTTTTTTTATCAAGAGGAAAGTCCATTCATCACAGCGATACAGCAAACTAACAAACAATCAGCCAACGTATTAGTACGGAAAACAAACCTGCAAACAATACAGTGACTAATACTGACTATACAACTATAGCTACATTATAATCAATTAGCCCTGACATTTCAGATGAGTCAATCACAGGCAAAGAGAGTTTTCTTGCAGGTTTGCGGGCTATAACACTCTCTCATTGAAGTCCAATAGACTGATTTGTATGGTACGGTTGTTTTCCTATTTTGGAAAAGTTAGTGGATTTGTTTCAGCAGATTTGCTGAGGAGGATCCTATGATTTACCCCAGAGATTTCAGAGCTGATATAATGAATAGAATCAGTTGGACAGCATCGTCCCCACATGTTTGCTGCTGTTTACTGGGGGTTCACTTCAGGTTTGCTGTTGCTGTTTTACATTCATTTATTCAGCAAAGGGTTCAAAGACTGTCTGCGGCACATACATACTGCACCGTCTCCTGCCTTGCCCAAGGGTTAGTTTGGCAGTATGACAGTACACAAAAAGACGTCTCTTTGCATTATTCTTCCCATTAATTCTCTCTTCCCGTTTGCTCCGTCCATATGTCTCTGCATTTCCAAGGTAATGCCTCCATCCTTCCCTCTCTACCTCCCCTCTCTCTCTCCCTGTGTCATCCTGGCTTTGTCTCTCTTTGTGTGTCAGTCTCTGTGCCAGACAGTAGCAGTAGGGGGGCCTGTCTGTGGGAAAAGGCAAACTGATTGTGTTAACTGCCAAAGACACACACATCTATTATGTATGCCTATGAAATACCGGGGGGCTGTTTACGATGCCGGAGCGCCGGCACATATATACGCATACAAGGGAGCATAGGTGCAGTCACACACACACACACACACACACACACACACACACACACACACACACACACACACACACACACACACACACACACACACACACACACACAGTATCCTGCTGATTTAGCCTCCATTGCTGCTGGTGTATATGGGTGTGTGCATTATAACAATTTTATAAGCTGACCTCAGAATCTGGAATCGCATGGATGAATGTCTATCTATCTATCTATCTATCTATCTATCTATCTATCTATCTATCTATCTATCTATCTATCTATCTATCTATCTATCTATCTATCTGTCTATCTGTCTGTCTATCTGTGTCTCACTCTTGTTCCCCTCTCCCCTCAGGTGTTCCAGCTTGTCGCAGTCGGCACCCTAATGGAGGCTGCAGGCATGGCGGCTTGACGCCTCCATAGCTCCGCCCCTCCGACAGAGGAAGGCTGCAGAGCTCTGTGTCATGCCCCCCCACACCCACCCCCCCGGGGGCACGAGCGTGCCCCCGACCAGCTCTACCACCCACCACCTGGCCAGACCTGGTGAGTCGACGAAAGCAGATTGAAACGATAAGAGAGAAAAAAAAAAAAGGAGGGAGAGGAAAAAAAAGCTGTTCTTTCTCCGCTCGGCTCTATTCTATCCTCATCTATTGTAACTTCTAACCACACGTGAAAGGAGGAACACTCTCTGTTTTGACAGCTGTTAATGTTAGCATGCCCAGAAACACACACACACACACACACACACACACAAAGGGTGAGGGCACTGAGCTCGCCGCGGCCACGTGCCAAGTCCTCCAGTGAAATGCCACATTACTGTATGAATTAATAGAGCCAGCAGTCTGTGGAAACAACACATCGGGGGAGAGGGATGGGGGAGGCACCTGCAGGTTATTTGTCTGCCTTTTTTTTCCATTTTACCTTCTCTGCCTCCTCCTTTCTCCAATCCTCACATTCACTTTTCCTCAGACATCGCACTTCCTCTTTCTTTTCCCTTTTCACCCGTCCCCCCTTCCCTTTTCCCTCTCATTATCCAACCCGTATACCACGGGTACACTCAGTCAAAACAAAGATCCGTCGGAAGTCGGGTGGCATAGCAACAGATATGACGGCAGCGTGCACGTGGATGTGTGTGCGTGTGTGCGTTATAGACGACGGAGTGGATGGATCCGGCTCTCTGAGAGATTCCAGACATTTCCTGAGCTAATAAGCAAACATAAAAGCTCCTTTCTGCATTCTTTCCTCCCTTTTTGTCACACTTCCAGTTTAACACGAGCAGGCACACATGAACACATGGTGCGATCTCTGCAGCAAAATAAAAGGCTTGACAAAAACAGAGACCATAACATGCGGGGATCTTCCTGTTGGAGAGCTATTATTGTTCCAGAGATGTCGGGCAAAACACTCCACAAATGACTGTGTAACACCGGAGACACTAAAGAGGGCAGCGCTATCCGTCAGACCCTCCACACACCCACACAGCTCCTCTAAGTCGATAGGTACACCTCCCTCTGGGCCTCTCAGTCTCCATCCCACCACCTCATACCTCCACCTTTTCTCCATCCTTCCATCCATCCATCAATTCAGTTCAGTATAACCGCATTATGTGTCTTTTAGAAGTAAGAATCTAAAATATTCTCTAGTAAGTTAGTCATCAAAAATGTTCTGTCCCTTCCATGCAATTACGTCCTTGGCATGAATGTAACACGGTGTTGCCAGAACGGTCTCTCTCAGTTGAATTCAATATTCGTTTTCTTTTTTTTTAACACATAAATGTGCGTAATCAATATTGAAAGCGTTTTCATAAGAGGTGTTTTCAGCTGCTCTCCCTTTTTCATTGTCTCTGTACTTTTTCCTCACAAAGCTTGAGAGCTCTGTGATCTCTGCTGCTTCAAGGCCGCCACACACTGAATCACTGGAAGATGCATATATACGAGAAGAAAGGGGATGGCGTCATATCGGAGCCAACGAATATGTCAGATGAATACAGGTCGGAGAACAATAGAGTTCCAAACATCAAGGAGACATTTCCTTCTAAAGTTCATTTAGAAATGGAGTTTGACAGACGGCGAGGACACAAATGACGTGTTTCCATTCAGTATTTTGGTGATATCTTGCAAACTTTTGAAAAAAATCAAAAGTGTGCTTTCATCGGGGCTACATCAACAAGATAAATAGAGGAAGAAGTGTCGGCATTTTTCAGCCTCAGCTAATGTTGGCGATATTTCCAACTAACGGCCCGAAAACTATGATGAAATGTTGTAGCCTGCATGAGACAGAAGGTGATATTACATTTCTGAAAGGTTGTGGAAGATGCTTTATGAGTGGAAATGTTTTCTTGTGCCAAATGATCGATACATCCATAATGTGAGTGACAGAAAGTGGGAAACAGAGGAAGGGTGAAAAAGAAAAAAAAGACGGAAACAGTGGGGAGTGGAGAGGAGGAGATCAAAGAAGCGTAGTGAAAGAGGGGAGACAGTGAGGAAAAGAAGGGATGCAGGAGGATCAGCAAGAAGAGGAGAACAGAGAAGCGACACAGAGACCATATGGTGCCTTCGGGGCCCCCCCACGATCCCACCAGACTGTCTCATCTGACACAACAAGCACACATTTGCACCCTAGCAGCCACGAGTTCATTGCTATTCACACGTAAACCCGCGCTGCAGCTTATCTGGTCGGACTGTGTGTGCGTTTATGCACCTTGTTGCAGTCCCAAACAAAGCCGGCAGATTAACTGACCGCATAATCAAAAGAGTGACAGAGAAAGTGACACAGAGAGAGAAAGAGGGAGGGAGGATTTGGCTTTAAATAGAGACCTAATTCACTGACCGACGTTAAAACATTTGTTTTGGAATGGAGCCACAATACAGTGACTTGGGTTGTAGCATTATGCCTGGAGTGCAGCTGTAATACAGTGCAAGGGACTAAGGGAGTAGTATAATGTTTGGAACAGAGCCACAATAAAGCTACACGGTCAAAACTAACGTTTTGTTTGGACACATCCCCCTTTTTAACAAGCTCGTTTGAGTTGAAACCCCCTTTAAAGACACTGGGTCAGCTGTGAGGAAGGTACCAACAACATAAACTCATCACTGGGTGCTTAGTAGCCGGTGGCACTCTTCAACCCTGCTGGGATGTTGGGTTTGGCATGGAGCCACAGCAGTGTGACAAAATGTGTTTGTGTGCGAGCGAATGCGTACCATCAGGTCTGGAGTGCAGCCTGATCCCTTAGTGTTATATGAGACCCGGAGTTAAATAGAAACTGGAATGACAGCTTGTTGGCAAACTATCCAAAGCATCCAGCAAATTTAAGGAGGTAATCAATAGCCATTTAAATGCAATGTAACAAAGGGTCAACTCTTAAACAACGAGGCGTCTCCATTGAGGGACAACCGGAATTTTACTCCTTCACCTTTCACCACTAACATTGAATTTTTTCTCATTTTATTTGAACCCCTGACCTCCTTGGTGGCGGCTTGCAATGTTTGTCATCTAGGAATTAACATAGTTCGTTGCCATGGTGATTTTGCATCAGCTTGGCTACTGGCGCCATGTCAGAATTAGAAGATCTGAGGTCTGAGGTGACCTTGAAGCGGCTCTAGCTGGACACGATGCATGCAGACGTGGGGTTTTTACTTCCCCTTCTGCTTTGTCCACAGTTCAGTTAGGTGCAGGTGCAACAGGAGTGCCTAATATGAAACACAAATACGAGGTACTGGCCCACTTTCAAAGGACATTGGCAGGGATAAATCTGGATAATCCTCTGCACCACAAACAGCACTACTCCAGTTCAGCATTTGCCAAGCAATCCCGCTACAGTATTACACTCAAAGCAAGTCCAGTATGGATCCAGCAAGAGGCTGATAAGCTAGCGGGGCCCCAGTACTTAACAAGTAGAATGGCTGATAATGGTCCTGGATAAAATAGCCATGTGAAATGTGCTCAATGTGTCATTGTGAACAGGCCACAGGCCTCTGAAAAGGGCATCCGATTAACAAGATAAGAGATCTCGAGCATGTGTAATATGAGGATTAAAGCTAGTACTCCAACTATATCTGTCTTTTCATTCATGCATCATTAATGTGGTTCAAACTACGTAAAACAACACAAACTATGACAACCGTCTTTCACAATATTGTGCGTGTGCTTCGGTTCAATAACGTCTGTCCGTCCCTTCGTGGGAATGAGTGGGCATATTCTATTCTAGTCGCACTGGTGCGGATGTGACAGCAAAAGCCAAGCATCCTTTTATTTTCTCTCTAAAATCCCAATGTATCCAGCCTTGGACCGAGGCCCAGTTGAGTGGTCAGTAGAAAGCAATGCCACATCCATCAAAGACAGTGAAATATGGAGCCGTGGACTGACTGAAACTGGCCTCAACTGATACTGATATGTTGGGTGTCCATCACTTCATTTCCCCATTTGTTCCCTTTATCACAAAAGCAATGTCATTGCGTGTGATCCTCTCCCACAGGCCATGAATTAGAGAGGCATTTTACCCACTCACCCGTCCAAGTCAAAACAGTGGTGGTGCATCACCGATGCAGAATTCATCATGGGAGAAATGGATAGAGAGAGAGACAGAGTAGGTGGGAGAGAAAACGGGGGATGAGAGTAAACAGAGAGGCGAGAAAGACACGGACAAAAATCGAAAGAAAATATTGGAATTTATCCCATAGGGGTGAAGAAATAAAGTATATAAAAAAAACACTTCCAATACAATTTCACCTCCTCCCTTCATCACACTGTCAGCAGGAGCCTAAACCACTACACCCTGTTCCTGCTTATCCTCAAGTGCTGTATGTGTGTGTGTGTGTCATTGCATGTGTGTGTGTGTGTGGCCATGACTTCCTGTGAGTAAGCGATTAAGTGCCCGAGTCAGGCGGAAAGGTTGTGTGTGCGTGAGAGAAAAAAGAGCTAATGTGGGTTAAATGACGGGATTTGATGTGAACCACAAACTTCCCTCCTTATGCCGTCTCTATCCTTTTTTTTTTTCTCTCTCCCCCATCGTCTATAGCCCCTGGTTGCTACGGTAACAGCATCACCTTGGTGTGTACGTCGGACTAATGCGGTGGCACTGCTGAGAGCGTGATATAATACGTGTGCGAGCGTTGTGTATTCTTTAATACCGAGCCGTGTGTGTGCAGCGAGATGGTTGTGTAGATTATGAACACACACATACATTCAAGGCACGCGCTGCGCACACGCTGGCTATTTTCCATCATGCGGACTAAACGAGGTCTCGGGTTGCGCTGGAGATCAGACGTGTAACAGCCTCTGACAAATGACACCGACACCGTCGCTGTGGAAGGACAGCGTGTTGAGATATTACAGACGGGAGATTACACATCAGATATGACAAATGATCATTTCCAAGATACTGTTCCCTCATAGCTGTCTCTGTTACTCAAACAGGTGAAGGTATTATCACATAGCCATCGTGTCGTGATTTACACAAAATCCTTCAACGTTTCTTGTCATCGCCTCGATAAAACCACAATCTTATTATCATGCTTTATTGTATTAACAATATTTTGAATTATCCCACCTTAAATTACACTAAAATTACTAGATTCAAATTGTTCTAAAGCCCAAGTGGAGGTCTTTAAATTGTTATGTGTGCATTTGTGAAGCTGGAAATGCAGACCAAACATGTGAGCTAGTGACTGCATGTTTTTCATGCTAAACTAAATTCCCACTGAGGGCATTCAGGAGGCTGATATAAGGAGTCACGGGTGTCAAATCTAAACGGTTTGGGTCCTACAAACACATTAAAGCGTTAAGAAAGATAGGCGTGTGAGCCTGAGAGGACAGCTGGTCCTTCTAGTAATAAGATAGCAGCCAGGCTGCCCGCTTGCATGGAAAACAGCTTGGCCCCTGGTAACATGCAACTGGGCTCAGTAAGGGAGGTGCATGTGGTGGTGACATCATAGCTGGCTCCAGTGTCACCCAGGGGCCCCCCTGGATATAAACTTACAGACAGCTGAGGCCCCGGGAGTTGTGATGCAGTGTTGCCTAGGAGACAGACATCACCACATTTACAGGAGTCATATGACTCATTCATAATGCCTATATAGGTGACAAACTGTGTGTTTTAATGATGACTGCATAGATTTGTGTTAGAAACAAATGATAGAGATACATTTTATAAAATTATAGCTTTCCTTTAAAGTAATATATAAGTCTATATAATAATATATATATTATATACTGTATATATATATAAGAAAAGAAAATGTTCCTAAATGTAATCCTAAAAGCCAACTGATTATCAATATATAACAAGGTCTGTCGTGACAACTAGTCAGGGATGTTTGAGTCTGCTGGACAATGCTGCTCTAAGAGCCTGAGAAGTCTCGCTTCAATCAAACAGGAAAATGGTGTTGCATTTTAATGCCGTGTCTCAGTGTGCTTCTCGCCGCTGCCGGCCTACATTTGCCCAAAAATGTCAGCGCTTTTTACGGCGTGTGTTTGGGGATTCTTATAAAAGATTCAGTCCGAAAGTCTGTTTGGACTGAGTTAAACTGCAGAGAACCACTTAAACTTATTTGGACTCAACCCTCCCTATCTTCCTCTGACTGTGGCTGAATGTTTTCCTTCTGGTTTGGCTGCGTGGAACGCTACAGCCGAGAGGATTTGGAGCAGCTAAAATAAGCCAAAACAACAACTACCTCCTCCACCAGAGCAGCAAAAAAAAAAATGAAACACTCATAAATGTTGGAAGATAGGCTTGAGCACTGACGGGAGGGTGGGAGGGGGTGAGGGGGAGTTATAATGTACAGTAAGAGAGGATGAAGAGAGGAGGGGAGGTGTTGTGGTGAGGAGGAGTGAGGGGAGGAAGAGAATACCTTTGCAAAAATACAGCGATGACCGCAATTTGGAATTTGACATGATATGCAGGAGAAGCAGCAAACGATCACAGTTCTCTCTCTCTCTTACTCTCTCTCTCTCTCCCGGCTCAGTTGTGTAAGAGTGCTTTTTGCCTCTGAGCTACGTCGTCCTCACAAATCTCCTGCACTACTCCACCTTTTTCAAACCCGTTCTGGGAAATTCGCCGCCACGGTGCAGCAAAAAACCCTTCCAGATTCCCACTGTGCCACTGCGGCGACGGATTGGCCCCTTCGGAGGCATTTCCACCACAAAGTGCGAGGGCACGGGACGCTACAGGACACTTTGAAATCTCTCTCTTTCACCCATTTACGAAGGGGCGTTAATTTTCCCAGAGATTAGGATTATACTGCCGGATGGAGCAGGGAGGATAATGGACACAGGAACGGGAGAGAGGTCACGCACTGATCTCTCCTACGAGGCCACAGCCTTTACTTTCTGAAGCTTTTTTGCTTCAGGATGAAAAATGGGGCAGCGTCGAGGAGGGTCGCAGTCTGCTGTCTGGGAAAAGATGCTATTTCTAGACCATTGTTAACTTTCAAGCAAGGAAATATTAAATATTTTAAATGCTATATATGAATTGTTCACTCACACACTTTGTATTTGCTGTTAAAATGATGCACAGTTTAACCCTGGGGAGCTGAGATGCACACAAAAACAAGTATTTTATATTTGTGAGTCTTCCAATTCCATGTTTTTCAAATCTAAATTGTTGAGAAACGACCGCCAGACGACCAACAAGCTTTATGTTGAGTTCAGCTAACCGGCTGCTGAATAGCTGCATATTACCCAAAACATATGTCCCCAAAAAGTCAAACCGCCCCTTTAACAGCAATTCGATGGGCTTAAAGAGGTGATAAATGATTCATCTTTCCAGTCATAACGCCATCATTTATCATTAATTAAGTTCCCTGTCTATCCAGTGGTGTAATTTCCTATGTAAGACCAGTTTAAAGGGAATAAAACATGAATTTAATGGGATGTATAAAGCCTCCCCTTAACTCTTTTTCTCACTGCGGCATTATGAGCTTCATATTTTATCAGCGCCGAGAAAGAGAGACCCCGAGGAAAGTCAAGTTGCTCTAGAAAGACGACTTTCATTACGCAATCACTTATATCTTTTGATATTCATCATTTGGGTTTTGTTTTTTTCATGGCATGGCCAAATAAAGGGCTATTTCACAGAGTTGCATCACCAATATGGTGATAGGCAACGTGGTCCTGAATGTGAGTGAGAG
Organism: Eutrigla gurnardus; assembly: GCF_963514095.1. Taxonomy (NCBI): domain Eukaryota; kingdom Metazoa; phylum Chordata; class Actinopteri; order Perciformes; family Triglidae; genus Eutrigla; species Eutrigla gurnardus. Next base: position 11,655,393 of record NC_139932.1, on the reverse strand, counting down.
GAAAGCGAGAGAAAAGAAAGCAAATTTAGAGGGAAAAACAGATGGGCTAACGGAGAGAGAGGAGGTGGAACAACAGCGAGCGGGTGAGACATAGTGTGACAAAAGGGAATGGCACACTGAGAAATACATGCTAATAATATGCAGATGATGCAAGTGCTGGTGGAGCAGAGACTCTTGTCGGGAAGTGAAAAACTGCTGTGTCTGTGTCTGGAGTTTAGACAGAGTAGTTTTCTTAATATCACGCTTTGTTGGTGCTTAACACACACACACACACACACACACACACACACACACACACACACACACACACACACACACACACACACACACACACACACACACACACACACACACACACACACACACACACACACACACTTACACGGAGACGATAAAGCATAAGTCGTGCTGATAAGCCACAGGACGGAAACAAAGTCAGCCACTGTAACGAGACACGGAGGGAATACGGAGCAGCGCCGAGAGACTCCAAGTTAAGAGAATGAGAAAGATAAAGAGACTAAAGTGGGCGAGAGAGAGAGAGAATTACAGAGTGGAGAGAGGGCGATGCAGAGACGGACAGACAGACGGAGGATGTATGACTAGGAAGAGGAATGAATGAAAAGGCCTGAATTGATGGACGCAAATAAAGACAGAGAAGGGAGACAAAAAAGAAGCAGGGTATGTGAGCGGAAAATATCAAATGACTTTAGTCTGCAGGAAAACAACAGATCCAAAATGAAACAAAGCAGAAGGGATTTCCCTCGTGAGTGTCACTCAGGCCGCTGTGATTTGCAAACAAACAAAGAAACACACAGGAAGGGTTTTTTTGTTATTTTTAACGGCTTTGTGAATAGACGAGACTGCTGAGTGTGTTTTGGTTCTGCAATGATCTTTCAGGCAGGAATTTGTTTTTCATAGTTTAACTTATTTTCCTGGATGTGAAAAAAATTCTACATTTCCCGTCAGACTTGCTCTTTAGCTCCTTTTGTCCTTTTTGAAAATGTGAAAGCTTGCATCTAACAAAACATACTGCAATAAGCTTATTTCTTTCCGCCGTTACTTGACAAGATAGTTCTCTGAAAAAAGTAACGATTGTTTTCTCTCTTTCCCGTTCACAAGTCTTCCTCTGTGTCCTCTGCCTCCTGGTGACGCTGCTGCCCGTGGCCTCCTCCTGCCCTCCTCCCTGTCTCTGCAACTCAGACGGCCTGGTGGTGGACTGCGGGGGCCGGGGTCTCTCCTCCCTGCCTCCCCTTCACCTTCTGCCTCCGGGGAGCCGCTCCCTCCTGCTCGCCAACAACAAGCTGGCCTCGCTGGGAGCCTCTGCCTTCGCTAACCTCTCCTCCGTGCAGGTCTGCAGCTCATTTTCCTTATTGTCAGTGGTATTTTTCTTTCTCCTGAGCATGAACATACCGTATGTGTTGGGTTGTTGTTTAGCGTGGCCTTGGATGCTGAATGGTCCCCCGGACAATAAGTGGTACTATCTGTTGAGTCTCATATTGAGAAAAACTCAGAGAACCTTTGCTCTCAGTCTGAAAAGTTAAGAAACGCAGCCATTTTCTTTTGCATGGCTAGTCACCATTATTTGGTGCCAAGTTGGAATAAAATGGGAGCAAAAAAAGGACTAAAAGTTATTGCACCTGCAAAAATAGACAATTTTCTTCCACAAAGCTGAGCATCAATCTGCTGCTCTCTATTCAGACATCTTGTTACATTTGTGATGTATGGAGATTTTTTACACTAAACCTGCCATTGCACTCGATGTGAATTACTCTGAATAGGAGAGCCAGTTTAAGTTGTGCGTTTTGTCGCAGTATTTTTTACGATTGATCCAGGGCTTATTCATAAACTCTCTATTTATAAGAGCATCAGCTGTTTGGTGTCATAAAATGTACATGAAAATGTATATTTTGTGTGTGTTTGTGTATTTTAGGAGCTGGACCTCTCCAATAACTACCTGGATAATTTACCGGCCGGATTATTCAAAGACATGTCCAACCTGACAAGACTGACTCTGCACAACAACTCACTGACAGTAATGGACAGAGACCTCTTCCAGGTACAAGTATTACTAGTGTATTACTACTGCAGTCAATCCATCAGAGCATGTGAATAGAGACAGAAGCTGATACCACGACTGATATACTGTCTAACTCCTGGGTGAGTTACAGGGTACGGTTTAAGAATAGAGCCCACCTCAGCAGATCTACATGACTGGGATCCCGTCCAGGTGGTAAAATTATAATAAACCGTTTGCTCAACACTTTCATCCACTTTTAATATGAAGCAAAGCAGTCTGCGGGATGAGCTTGTGTCATGACATCACTCGGGACCCTAAATTAAACAAGATTAGCCGATGGAGTGATGGGAGCTATGCGCCTTGGCAGCAGTGGAAGAAGCTGAGAATACTAATATGACTTTGGGGAGCGGTGTACTGTACAATGCTGTGAGCAAACCAGAGAGCTTGTTGTGTTTCTACAGGGTTTGGGGGTCCTTCAGAGTTTGGATCTGTCTCTGAACGGTCTGTCCTCTGTCCCTCTGGGGATACTGGATGAGCTGCAGAGCCTCAGGTAGGCGATCATATTGAATTATTGCCCAAGGGTAAATGTGTCTCTTTTGTTGGAGAGAATAAAGTAACTGTATCCTAATTATGTCATAGGTGGCTGTCTCTGGCAGGTAACAGGCTTCACGGCTTGGAGAGGGCTGCGTTTGAGCCGCTTGCCAACTTACAACAGCTGGAACTGGGGCACAACCCCTGGGAATGCGACTGCAACCTCCGCGAATTCAAACACTGGATGGAGTGGCTGCTTTACAGAGGTAGACGTCTGATTCCCGTTGCAGGGGATTTGAAAGGGCACATTCGATGTCAATTAGGGGGACAGGACGAGTGGGTGGGAACTAGAGAACGCTAGTTCACCTAAGAGACAGCCGAGTGTGTGCTTCTGTGCTTCTAGCGGTGTGTGAATGCACATGACCACGCTCATTGTGTGCACTGTGTGTGTGTGTGTGTGTGATCCAGGTGTCTCTGCAGGCTGTTAGTACATCGGATAACTACAGCTGCTCTCTCCATGTGTAAAAAAAAATCTACATTCACCTCGGTGCCTTGGGCCTCAGCTGCCCCGTTAATGAAGCATCCCTTCTCCTCTGTGCTTCATTCTGCTTTGCTGGGCACTCTCTCTCTCCAGTACAAGTCGGATACTGACACACTGCAGACGTGATTGGATAATCACCGGAGCGGCGGCGAATATTACGAGGAGACGTTTCGTAGCCCGACGTGAGCGCGTAGACAGTATCTGCTAAAAGGGGTAGATGACGCACGCTGTGTGATAAAGCAAGAACAAAGCACCGAACAAGTGTGAAATTTGGTGACGGCAGCCCGCTATGACTTCAATCTCCTGCCAACCACTTCCAGCACACAGGGGTGGGATATCCGCAAATATTTGGAGAGCAAAATCTAGTTTGCTGAGATAAAAGCTTCTGGGGCTAAATATTGCTTTTTCCTTATCCCTATTCCATATCTCATTGTGTCTGCTGCTTCCTATATCTGATGGTGCCGATCAAACGCTTTCTAACACACAACCTCGAGACAAATGCGGCGTGTGATGACGAGAAAGTAGATCCCCCTACCCTCCTGCCACCGGTGGGAGTTAGAAAGGCAGATATTTCTCCCTTCCACAGCTCTGCTGAAGCTAGGCATGTCATCTCATGAATTATGGAAGAGCTTAGTTGAGGCTATCTCCAACTTAATGTAGAGGGCACAGCACACTGTGTGTGTGTGTTAAGTGATGTATGACTCATCCTAGTGTTGGCACAATCACCCTAACTCTATCCTTCCCCCCTCTCGCAGTTAATTGGTGGAGCTTTACAGGCACACGGCGTTTATAAATGACCTCTCACTGCCCTCCTGTCTCTGTGCCTCCTTCTCTCTCCTTCAGGGGGGAAGGTGGACGCGGTGGAGTGCACGCTGCCCAAGGACCTGCGTGGGCGAGACATCCGCAGCGTTCCGGTGGAAATGTTCAACTACTGCATCAACCTGGTGGACGAGAACAAGACAGAGTTCGTCCCCCCCTGCACCGTGTTCGCTCTTAACCCCAGTGGGGAAACACCGAACTCTGACAAGAGTAAAACCGGGGATGACTCCTCGTCAAACACAGGAGGCGGAGGAGGTGGAGGAGGAGGAGGTGCAGGCGGAGAGGCCCCGTCGGATTGTGTCCGCGCCCGCTACCGGCCCGTGAGCGTGCGGCGCGCCATCGGCACGGTGGTGATCGCCGGCGTGGTGTGCGGCATCGTTTGCATCATGATGGTCGCGGCCGCCGCTTACGGCTGCATCTACGCTTCGCTGATGGCCAAGTACCAGAGGGAGCTGAAGAAGAGGCAGCCGCTGATGGGAGACGGGGAGGCGGACGGGGAGGATAGGGAGGAGAAACAGATCTCCTCTGTGGCCTAGAGGGGTGACGGGATGTGGTGGTGGTGGTGGTGGGGGGGTCGGCATGTTAAAGGGTGAAGATTGGAGGAGGTGAAAACTAAAAAAAGGGCTCTAAAAGGAGACGGGTAGAAGAGCTTGTGTTATCCACGCAGACAGTTATGGTATCTCTCCTTCTGACTCAAACAGACACCTTTCTCCCTCTTTTTGTCTTCCTTTCTTTGTCCTCCTTCTATTTTTAGCCTTCTCCCTCTCTGTCCACCTCACATACACATACATGATCCGTTCCCCTGATTTCCTCTCCCGTTTGGAGCCATTCTCACTGCAGCTTTTCTTACCAATCATCCCTCCAACTCGCCTACCAACCACCTACTGCTGCTCTTGGCCGCTGCTGAATTTAGAGAGGAAAACCGATTTAGTAATCTCTCTAGGACGAAAACATATCATTTAAGCTGTTGCAAGACATTCGTGGCGTATGGTCAGTCAGTATTTGTAAAAAACTGAATTTTCAGGGATTTACAGCGTGTAAGGCATCTATTGGACCAATATTATACATACAATGTCTTATGGACGTTGTAGTTTTAGCTCGTGCACAGCTCTCGTTTCTGTCTGCATGAATCTCCACGGCATCCTCTCTAACACCAACAAGCCCTCCAAAACAACCCGGGACCCCAACCCAGATCCTTTTACCCTCCTCTGGCCTACTGCTCCTCTTCCCTTTGATCTCAGAGACCCAAAGAAACTGCCAGTGCTGGAAAACTTGGGGGTAAAACAGGCAAACTTAACAGATAACGCCTCTCTAGCACTTTGTTGTGGAGAGAATACTGGGGGTACGTACAGATTATTATAGGAAATCAAACCGTCTCTGCAGGCTGGCATCTCTTTGGACTTTCTATGGATGTTAAATATGGAACAGGAAAACATTTGGTCACAATGATCATTCATGGACGGCTAGACCTTTCTCGGCATCCTCTCTACATGCCCTCGGCGTCACAGACTGGAGCTGTATGGACTGAAGAGGAACCAAACCATTCTAACTGGAATTTGAATGAGCTGTATTTGTCACTTTTGCATGGAATAAGGGTCTTGCATACTCGATGCTTGTTACATGATGAAGATCCGTATGTCAACGGGTCTAAAAGCGTCTTGTCGTGGTGAAAAAGGTGGTGAAACAAATGTTCTGGCATTACTTGGACTACGCTTACAGTTATGCTGGTTCAGAAAGTATTTACAATCGTTTTAACAAAGTTGTTGACATTTAAAGAACCACAATCTTTTGCTTTGAAACAAATATTCTTGGTTCAGAGCTCATTTTTCAGAATGACGTCACCTTGATGAGGTGAATGTGACTATGGCACGGAAGCACTATCTCAGAGAACCCTGTCTCCAGGCGAGGACTACAAAACTTCATCTAAAGGGACTACAAACTTCAGACTCCTGCACTTTAATTCCCAAATCTGATCCCTCTGGCCTCCCTCGCGCTCCTCCTTCCTCTCTCAGTCTCTCTTAAAATGGACGATTCGCCCAGAGGGATTATAATTTACAAGGGATTAAACAAAAAGACGCTGCTATTTTTTGCCCCCTCCTCCCCCCCTCATCCTTTTATCTCGCCATCCGTCTTTCAATCTAGTGCTATTTATGGAAAGTATTTCACATCTCCTTAAAGACTTCCACCTCTTTCCTTTTCCCTTCATCCATCCCTCTCTACCATGTTGTTGTCCTTATCTTTGCCCTTAAAGGTCAGCAATATGCAATGGCTGCTCTGTCACAACTACATGAAGAAGCTGTCACCGCCAAAGAGTCCGTCTGGTATTAACTTAGTAATCATTTGAGAGGAATTTGTTTGATTGGCAATCTCTCATTCACAAAAAAAAAGGTTTGTTTGTTTGCTTTACATGGTGTTTTCATAAGTATCCTCCAGTTAAACAACACATTTGAGACTTCAGTGATAAACAACCCCAAAAAAAATCTGGCTTTCATTGCATATTGCTCCCCGACAGTACAGCTATTGTTCCTCTCGATTTTTAATTGGCTGGGAATAAACCTATATTTATAGTGTGTTATCTTATGGTACGACGCAGATAAATATTATTATATTATAGTCTCTATTATGGTGTGTTGGCCCATCGATCCCCAAAAATGTTATCGGTTTTTCTGTATCAATTCACGTACGTCTTTTGTTGTGTTACTGACTTCTATGTTTTGCTTTAGGTTTTTAATATCTCTGTAATGTTTGTTCATTTGGTTGTGTTTCTGTATATTTGTGTTCGGTAGTTGGTAATGTTTTTTCTGCAGGAAGCATAGAAAGAGTTTGGCCATAGAGAGTGAAAACGTCTCCACACTGCTGCATAGAGTCATGATAAAGGTAACCTTTATTTGGGTGTTATAGGACCAATTCCATCTCCAATAAGTCATATTTATTTATGCATAAAATAACAAGATTAGCATTTATGGAGAAACATGCTGCCTTTATTCTATTTGCATCTATAAGATGTCAATTTGTGATTATTCTTATAATATCCAAACAACCATGGTTAAGCTGTTGTTAAGATATGGCAGGTAAGCCGTAGCTGATTGGGTTATGATCCTGGTTATATCACACAACTGTCAAGGCTGATCAGCTGCAGTAAAACACTATTATCCACCACCCTGACCTCCACACCCTCACATGTTTTGCTGCATTTAAGAACATTACACAACTTCTTGCATCAGCAGTGACACCCCAGAATAGTTGCATACGAAAAAAATGAATAGAAATGTGTTGGAGACTGAGCTGGTCTAAAGTCGAGATGCACATAAACGTGGAGAATTATTCGATCCTGCTTTGCAAACGAAGTCTGGACGCACTTAAGCAACGACGATCACCGAACTAATGTGAAGAGATGGAAAAAGACGAGAGGGTAATTTAGACTTAAATTAATAATTGGCACCTTCAGGAAAATGTAGTAAAGTGATGTTTTAAGCAACTGGAAAAAGGGCAGCAACTGGAAAAAGAAGCGATGGCTAAACTCTGTCTATGAATGTAGAAATATCGTCCTCTCACCCCTGGTCAGCAGGTCTTGTGCTGTTCATAGCTAAGTATCTTAGCTAGCTAACCTGTTCCTATAGTCCGTGTGTGTAAAGAATAATAAATTATAGTTTGTTACGTAAAAAAACCGCAGCAGCCACGATGACTGAGGGCCTCAAAGACTGAAGTGCATCGCCCGCAAATCTACGGTGTGTCGTGTTATTATGATGATTGTGATGACGACGATGACGATACGATGGTGATGATGAAGCATTTCCTGGTCAATATGCATCGATTTGAATAAAAACATATCACACTTATGTCAAATGTGAATGACGAGCTTTGAAACAACAACCACCTGTTCTGTCAAGATTTTAAAAAAATGCATATTTTACGCAAACATTTGTTGGATTTACATGTGAATATTGTTAAAATAATATAAGTAATTTTACATCCACAATGGGGAACATTATTTGCAGTGTACAAATTATTTAAATTATGATTATATTTTTGGGTGAAAGAGCTGTTGAGGTGGATTACCTACACGGGACCAAATGAGAGCATGCATCAGTCATGGTAACAGCTCCTCTGTACACTGCACCTATCTCATTTTCTCTGTCTCTTGCCCTCTATCTCATCTCACCTTTCTCTATTTCTCATCTCCTTCCCTTCGCCTCTCACTTATCTTGTCTCCATTTATCTTTCTGTCGCCTCTTCTCCCCCATCATCTTTTTTTTTTTTTTGTCTTTCCACCTTCTTTTCTCTCATCTCTGCCCTCTTTATCCTTTGCTCTGTCTGGTCTATTGTGTCTTTTTCACTTTTTCACCTCCTCCATCCTTTTTCTCCCCTGTTTTATTTTGTATTCTTATCCCCCTGCTTCCTCTCCTCCTCCTTCATGTCAAATCTCTCTCTCTATCCTTTATTCTCATCCTGCTCTCTCAGTTCTCTTTTTTTCCCTGTTTGTCTGTCTTTTTCTATTTTGCCTACTTATCTCGCTTCCTCCCTCTCTTTCTTCCAGTCTGCTTCTCTGTCAATAGCGGCGCATTAGGTTTATTTACATACAGCCTGTCACTTCTGCCACAGAGATATTCTAATCCACAGCTGAGCCTTAGAGGAGTATAAACACAGTGTTTTTTGTAGACGCTGCTGACTGATTTTGGATCAGCCTCTAAAACACCAAATCCTCGGCCTTCATCACCTGCCACCGAATCAGCTTGAGAGCTAAACAAAGCGCCACTGACCGGCTTCAAGACAAACACTGACACTCAGTGGCCACAAAAGGAATCACAACCTCTATGACCACTTTTTGCCATGCAAATATGAATTATTATTTGCATTTAAAAGACTCTCATCCCCAGAAAATATAAGCTGTTTTCCACTGGGTTCCTCATGTGGATGTCTGATGTTTTAAGCTACAAAATATTGCACACATGATATATTTGTGCAAACCTGCAGCAGTCAGCTGATTAACATACTGAATATGAAGCAACTGCTTTTTTTCAGTGGCCCATATTTGCACTTTCCTCTGTGAAGCAGCTGCTCTATGACCTTTGACCTCCCATCAGTGATCGTTATAAGACAATCTATCATAAATAGACAGACACAAACATGAATTTATCACAAATCTTTCAGTTTTACTGTGATACTGTGATTTTACAGGTTACCGTGGGCTACAGCAGAGCTCTGGATTCAACCTGCTGGGATGATAATGTTTCCAAACAAGCAGAGAGAGAGATGGATAAAAAAACATGAAGAGCGAGAGGCAGTGAGATTAAGCGAGAGACAGAAACACATGTATTTTGAACTCCTTCTCACTTCTCCCTGCTTGTTTTCCATTTTTCCAAATATATAACGGTATTTTCGCACCTGAGACAATTTCTGCGAAAGCTGTGAAATACAGATAAAGGCGCGCGTTTGTGTGCGCGAGTGTGTTGAAGAGCGGCATGGAGTGTTTTTATGTCTGTCTGTCAGCATAATGAGACGCGCCAAATGCATGCAGGTACACACATGAACACACACACACACACAAACGTGCGCTCTGAGGATGCAGCTCCAGAGTCTTACTCACTAGATAATTATGACTGATGAGTGTGTCGGACACAGATGGGCTCACCAGGACTTAAAATACAGCAACACAAACAACGGGAAGCAGTGGAACAAAGCCCGAGAGACTGTGAACTATGAGGCAAAAATGTTTCTGTGTGAAATACACACTGAAGCACGGGAAGTCTGGTATACAGCTCCATAAAACCTTCTGCTTATGGAGGCATCTGAAACATCTTTAGGACACCACACTACTGAAGGAAGCACAGTTCTCTCCAAACATCCCAGATATGTGATCACTATTAAAACTGCACTGATATATCAGTGGGCTGACATATTGCAAATAAATCAAAAAACAAACGCTCAACAGGAAACTGCAGCAGTGAATATTTTGAGGTTCATACTTGATCTTGGAAGTGGCAGCGGTTAAATATTTGTTAAAAAAGTTCCATTTAGTAACAATTCTGGAGCTTTTGATCATATTGCATGATCTTCATCAGCCCAGATGTTCCATGTTCCATTTGATCAGTGCACTTTCAGGACTTTTTGTCCATAGTGGAGATTAAATTCCACGACAATACTGTTTCTGCTGATGGAGATCATATGATATGATAAAAAAACAAACAGAACATACATTAAAATGTTATATTAAAAGGATATTAATTACACATCTACGTCAAAAAGAATCAGAATTGGCCTCAAAAATCCCGTATTGGGTCAAGATGGGTTCTAATCCTAATCTCTCTCTAAATAGTTGATCCTGTTGTGGAGCTTCACATTTCAGACACATTTCACACAGCTTGTCTTCAAAAAGCCTATGTTAAAATCCGACAACAGAATAAGTAAATACTGTGAACTACTGAACGAAATAAGCTAAACCCTTTTTGTTATCCGTTACAACAAATCAAAACACGACCAAAGCTGTTTGTCTTGGTCTGAATACCACAGTGCATGTAATAAGCATGGCACTGACAAATCTATAGCAAAAAGTGATGCTACAAACAATCAATGTCCAATCAGCAAGGTCAAATGTCGCCAACAAATCAGTCATTTAATTGTAACCACGTGGAACCGCGAGAAAAGGCAGACAGGGAGAAGAGAGGAAGAGCTAGAAGAGGAAAGTTTAGAAAGAGAGTGAACTACAATACAATAGAGGGAGTGTGTATCTTAATGATAATTGTCATCCTACCTCCAGCGATGGCGGTTTTCTTGCCCACCGTGACAGTAATGGCAGTCGTAGCGATCGCTATCCTCCCTGCTGGTAGAGCAACACACACAATTAGCAAAAAGTTACAGGACTTTATCTATACATGCAGAAACAAGGGTGCATGCATTCACGTCACAAACACACAAAAAAAATTCCTTCCAAACATGAACACCTGCAAGAGTAAATGCATGCACAGGAGCTGAAAGGGAGAATGTTCTCACACACCGAATATATCGTTTGTAAGTCCATGAACACTAACCGCGATGGTGACAGCTGAAGTGTTAGCGCAGAGATGCCAAAATGTGTTTGGAAATATGAGGGTGACAGATTGAGTTGGACTCCGTAGGTAATATTCAATAAAGTCATGCATTCATCTTCTGTTGGTTGATTTCGCAGCCCTCGAGACAGCTGATGCCGAGTGTCAGCCCGCCAGAATCCAGCCTTTTTTTAGCATTTAGTCACAGAGCATGAAAGCTATAAGCTCACTCATAACAGAGGGACTGTGTGTGTGTTTATATTTCTGCTATTCAAACCTCTAAAGCAAATTATATCACATTCAGGTCATTTTTGACATATTGTAAGTAACAGAGGTATTACCCCAAAAATCTTTATGAAACCAGTTCCTTTACTTACCTAAACAGATAACTGAACCAGAAAGCTTTAATAGCCAGAAACACTGTGATTGCATGCTCATGCAGAGAGAGAGAGAGAGAGAGAGAGAGAGAGAGAGAGAGAGAGAGAGAGAGAGAGAGAGAGAATAAGAACAGAGATGGATGAAAAAGAAAGAAAAACGAGCCCACAGCACTTGTCATGCCTTGAAGTTAGGGGTTTGAGGAAGAACAGAACGAGGAGGCATGCCAAGTATGAATAGAAGTTTTCCTCTACCCTCCTCCTCTTCCGCCTCCCTTCCTTTTCTCCCTCCCTCCTCCGCTTGCAGCTCCACCTCCTCTGCACTCAAGGTGGCGCTATAGTCAGCCTCATAGTCCCTGAATATATCTGAACACAACAAACTGTATCCAGCCTCAGCCTAAAACACGTGTAAGACATTTTCTTTTATCATTTTGTACTACATTATGGCGGTATTATAACATTGTTCAGTATATTATGAATCTTAATTCTTATATCTTAAAATAGGACTTAGAAACAAGGCTTCTAATGTTTTAATGTTGTAAACTGTCGGGTTTCTTTTAAATGCAATGTCAGGATTTAAAAAGAAATCATCCATAGATTCAGTCCATATGGTATATAGTGACTGCTGTGAGGTTTTGATGCTGGGTGAACTAATAAACAGCATTAAAAATACAATCAGAAAACTACATTTAAGTGAGTGAGGAAGTGGATGTACACTTGCAATGTAATCTGTCATGGGGAGGGCAGTGTGATCAGCTTCATACTCCCTGTATATACTTTACTTCAACAAAATCACATTTAAGTCTGAACTATTTCGTCAAATTAAATGTTTGCCTCATATTTTTTGAAGCACTTTAAAAATACATTCATCCTAGCTGAGCTAAGTAGGAAAATTAAATACAGAGGCAGAGAAGGGTAAAGCTCAAAATCCCATATGTTACTGACTTTTATTACTAGACTACATATATGGATGAAGTTAAGTGTTAATATGATGTGATGATAAATATGATGATAGTAGCTGTTAACATTGTCTCTCTGGAGCAGCAAAAGAAGAAGAATATAAACCATGGTGAAGAAGAAACGACTATAAATAGAATATCCATAAAAACTAAACACTTTACGGTTGACTGGCTACTATTTTTCCAACTTTCCAAACTGGTGTTGGAAACAAACTGCATAAATATACAACAAAGTAAACAGAAGGGAGCCTCCTGGCTAGAGAAATGAGCCTGTCACTGAGAGATATTTGGCTCAACGTGCCGAACATGGCTGAGCAAATTGGAAATAAAAAAGCACAGAAAGTGTGTTGTGTATCCATGTGTGTGTGTGTGTGTGTGTGTGTGTGTGTGTGTGTGTGTGTGTGTGTGTGTGTGTGTGTGTGTGTGTGTGTGTGTGTGCTTGCTCAGTAAAGCTATCTCCACTACCTCTAGTCTCCTGTCTGGGCATGTAGTATAGAAACTTTCCAGCTGGGTACTCGGACGCTCTGCGGTACCACACTGGGAAATGGTCCAATGTGAACATATTCTCCATGTCTTCGGAGGTCAGGAAAGACCTGGGGAGAGATAAAAATTAACTGAAGCAAAAACATACTATCGACTGCCTACTTATGATGACAAAGAGGGAAGATCGAAAAGGAGGATGGAATAAAGAGAAATACAGAAAGATTTGGGCAAAGTTATGGAAAAAATAAAAGCTGCCCTTTCATTGACCACAAGGGGGCGAACTCTTACCTTACTGCAATTATCACTGTCACATAAAGAGTTATAATTCTTATCTTATTTAACCCAAGCTTTAAACCTGTGATGATGTGATGATATTTAATATGCAAAACGGCCGCGTCTTTCTTACTCACTTGCCGACTCTTTTCTCAACGCCGGCGTATCTCTGGAACCTCATCAGGCCCGAACGAGTCCCCAAGAATGCAGTTTCCACCCCGTCCTCCATACTGAGAGAGAGAGGGAGAGAAAATGAGACAGAAAAAGGCGGAGGTGGAGCAGATAAAAAAAAATCTGTCATCATGTAAAAAGTCGTAATTGTATTAATCAAACATTTACGCAGTGTGTGTCAATATTCACCCAGACGTGTTGAGCATGAGAGCGGTCCAGTAGGCTTCCATTGGAGCCGTTACCACGGCATCGAAGAGAGTTTGTTGCAACAACTTCATATCGCCTGTCGAGAGAGAGACAAAACCAACAGAAGCCAACAGTCACATCACAAATCACAGTTTATCCCCATAAAATCCAAGTTTAAGCGTCCACTTACACTCCAGATCTGGCTCTTTGCCAGTGAGGTAACGCACCACAGCCTCCAGCTGGGTCAGCTTCCGGTGGGCCGGGTCGATGTCCGTCTCACAGTAGGTCCTGCAGGCGCACACGATGTCACAAACATGGAGTGTATTTTAATGAAGAGCTACAACCACTTACACTGTTGGGAATGACATAATATCTATGGTCTGCTAGTTACGCAGGACTCACCATTCACTGGCTATCGTCAGGTCTGGAGCCAGTAAGTCATGGAGACCTGAAGTCAAAAAGAAAAGTGGACGGGACAGAGATGGTAAGAAAATCAGACACAAATCCAGAGAAACGAAGACAGAAGGGAAAGACTTACCGTCCTCGACAGAGACGTTTCCGGCGAAGATATATTTTCCATATCCTCTAGTCAGCACTATACCCAGACTGTCAAATACATAGAAGTCATTTGTTACTGGCAGGGTGAATCATGCTCATAATAACTGGTATTTCCTACAACACACATTTGTTGCTCCAGAACAAATGAAGAGACATGACTAACAGAGGCGCTGTGTTTTTGCTATTAATCCCTCACGGGTAACACAAGCGTCGCTTTGTTGGACAAGGTGGATATTTTAAAAGTTCCAAGTAATCCTGCTCAAGCCAATCGGACAAACCTGAACGGTGTCTCATTGATGACGGTGTAGAAGTAATCGTTCTTCAGGAAGATCACTCGTCTCTGTGAGAGAGTATAACAATTATATAGGGATAAAAGACATAATACAAGAAAAGACCCACATGAGGAGAGATCCAGACACACTCACAACAACTACTGTACTCACTCCTTTATCCACTGATGACCTCACGTCTATAGCCAACGTCCCAGCTTCTCCTTTAACCATGGCTGTCCTCAGCTGAAACGTAAGCATCACACGCTCAGCACATAAAGCTTGTTTCGTCACACCACGCTATGGATCCGAAACTATAACTCACTTTCTCGTCTGTGTCTTCCCATTCCACCTCGGCCAGATCAACGCTGTTATAATTGGGTTTTGGCTTGAGAACCTTCCCCTCTTTATACTGTCACACACACACACGGACAGACAACAAAAACCCATCCCGTGTTATCATAACTGGTTAATTGCAACGCATCTGTCAAGGAGGGTTATATGTTTCCAGCAGTTAACTACGATCTTGGTTTGTACCAGAGGTCGAAGGTCAGGGTGAGACAGGATGTAGCCGTTGTTGGTGATGAGGAAGGCGTAACCATGGATACCCAGCTGAAGGAGACAGAAAGAGATGAGGACACAACACACGACACCACGGGAAGTGTGTTGCGTGTTCATGAAGGCTGGTTTACCTTGTATCTCGGAGCTAATCTCATCAGCTCTTTCAAGGCCACGTCGGTTCCCACCACTCCCAGCAGAATCCCGTGAGACAGCTGCAGGAAACACACGGCAGGTTCATAAAACCCACACTTTCAGGTGGCATTTGTTGAGGGTGAAGGTATTCATGATGGTTAGAATGAACACTTACAGTCTCTTTTTTCTTGCTGAACACGGGCATGGCTACCGAGGTCATCAGGAGCAGGCTTTGAGCCTGACTGTTGAACAGCTGTGGGACACACACACACACAAACACAGACACTTAAATTAGTTTGCTCTAAATTAAGTCGTGGAGTTCATTCCTGTTGACTGAAGGTGGAAAATTAAATGGAACAGAGATGGATTGGAAGACAATATTTCACTTAATGATGACAAATCTGCCTGAACCAAACAATGCTAACCAAGCTAACTACAGAGGGAACGCAAAGAGAAGCTGAGAAATGTTACTACAAATGTCCTTTTGTAAAAGACGTTATGGAAGGAGTTAATGTAACGTTTCAAATACTAAATAAAACTAAAACTAAAACTAAAACTAAAAAGCTAAGTAATATTTTATCCTTAAGGTGAAATACAATGGAAACGTTAACGTAGCTAGGGTAGCTAACTGGAGGGTTAGCTTAACCAACGTTAGCATTTGAAGAAATGCTGGACACCAACATTAACAAAAAACTAACTACCTGACACCGCTGTAAACTGTAAGCTGACATTACAAATACAATTGTAGTTTATAAGGCTGACAACATTTTGTAGTTTGAATTACCTCTTTTGTGGTTGGTAACTGAAGGTGATGATGGATGAAAGACAACAAGAATGAGATGGCAGTGAAAAGATATGACACATATGGTTAAGATGAAAACACATTGAAATAAAGAAGGACATATAAACACATAAAAGCATGCAGATGCACTTGAATTTGAAAATGTATGTTCTCCTGTTTGAGCGAACTGGCCTGGGCTGAAATTGTGTTGCTAAATGTGCACCATTACAGGAATGTGAACCAAATATTGCGTTTATTATTTTAAAGATAATTTTTGCAAGTCAAGGAAGTTGCAGATGTAGTTCACCGAGAAGTTTGACACAAAACTAAATATTCGGCAAACTGCGACTTCTTTGAATTGAGATCTTCTCTCCTAGCAACAGCCTAGCAACTAAACAGAACATCATAGCAACCACGCAATTATACACTAGCAACTGCTACAAAAACAGCTTAGGAACAAAATAGCAACCCTGTTGGCTTCTGTCTGTCACTGTTAACTACCGTACATATTTTTCTCTGCTGCCTTACGGAAACTCTGTAATTGATCGCTAACAAAAGTAAAAACCCAGGCGTCTGACATTTTGATGACGTAAGTCAGATAACATTGTTGCGAGATAACAGTGTGTGTTGCCCAGCGACCAGACTGACCACGCTGTCCATATAGGCCTCAGTCCAGATGATGTCGTGATCGTGGTTGATGACCATTGGTCGGCTGAGGACATGGAGGTACTCCATGACATTTTCCTGGACGTCAGCCAGCGTGGAGACGTGTGTGTAGTAGCCTGCAGGACATACAAACACATTTACATACATAGCATATATCACAAATAAAAACAGACGTTTTTACCCTATTATTATTTATCTTACTACTTCAGGCGTTGGGTATTACATTCAGAGCAACAAACTCATTTATCTGACTTCAGAAAACCTTGTATTTAAGCTGTTTTAAATTAAAATAAACCAACTGCTTAAATCTGACATCAATGCAAATGTGCTTTTGGCATTTTTTAAAGCTTGGCTTAGTCTTAGGCATTTCTGCAACTGGGAGAGAATGACGTCAATGGGATACCTGCAGCGAAGCTGCTCGGCGACAACAGGCTACTGAAGCGCTGCCAGATATGAGCCGAGAACGTGGGCAACCTTTTACCCCTTCTTAACGTCTCCGTGAGAATATGATGAAGTCGACCTGCTCCCTCAAATAAAACTGAAACTGTATGTGTTTTTGCAGCAGGGTAACATTAAGTACGTGGGTCTATTTATGACAGATATATATATATATTCATTGTTGGCAGAAGTACGCAACAGACGGGAGGGCACCTGTTACCTGTTACACACAGAGACGCACATTTGGTATTTAATTTTGGCCAACGATGTGTTTACACTGTATCTTTGCTGATAATCAGGTATTAATCGGGGATTTTTCATGAGAACAGAGCGAGTGATTATTTTCAGTTCTGAGCTGCTGTGTGAACCCATGTAAATCACAAGAGGGCAGCACTTGATACTCTGTCAATACAGCACCACCCGGGAACACCACAGACCTCCTTTCTTGCTTAGTACAATGTGCCATTGTGTATTACTGTATTCCTTGTTAGCCTAAATGTTGTTGCAGGATTTAACCTAGCAACTTTTATGCCACAGAGTTGATTCCTCCCATTTACCCTTGTTGTTGCAGGCGATCCATTTAACGTTTTCAACAAACGTCATCTCTCGTCCAATCAGATAGGTGAACACTCGAACCTGGAGAGACAATACAGTGAGATGGAATAAGCCCTGTGCATAAATGCTGTCATTGATTTGTGTTTGTGTGGTTGCAGTACTTTTCACACGTGCGTCTGTGTGTGTGTGTGTGTGTGTCCTCGTCCTACCCTTCGTTCTGGCCAGTTGAACTCCTCAAAAACTTCCTGGAAGTCCTCCATGGCTCCGTCTGTTATCAGCATGATGGCCTGGTTACAGAGGCTGCCCTGGCCCAGCGCTGCAGCCTAAACACACAAACACTTTACGTGATATTGGACATTTGACGCTAAAGACCTAGCAGCTGCTGCGGTTGCTGCGCAGAGGCACAAACCTCGTTGAGGATCTTGAAAGACTCCTTCATTGCATCTTTCACTTTGCCCTCGCCTTTGACGTGAAGTCCCTCGACCAACAGCTTGAAATGCTGCAGAGACACACAACATGTAAACACATAGAGATATCATGACTTCATTATCCTTCTGGTACATGCAGGTGAAGGAGGTCATGAGAGATTGTGTGTGTAGTATAGAGGAGAGCAGAGAGGAGCGATAATCCCCGGCTCCCTGGCACACTGACCAATTACGTCAGTCACGACAACACCAGCTAATGAGGATGATTCAACACATGCACACACACACACACACACACACACACACCCACACACAAATAAATGGCCGGTTTCACTGACATATCCTTTGTGGGACTCTTAACAAAATTGTATATCGCGTAACTTTAAATTACAGCTGTAATAATTTATGCTTTATAATGTAAACGATACCCAAATGTAGCGAAGTTAAGTGGGACTCAATACGGTGATAATAGTTGTCAGGGGATGTCTTATATAACGGCCAGAAAACGGAGTCTGTAAATGTGTGTGTTGTAAGTGTGTCAGCCAACATCTGTAAGCCCATTCTGTTGCAGCCTGCCTCTCTTGGCATTAAACAAAGCAAATCTCTCGCCGACAAGTCATGTGACCTACTTAAATTTGTCAGCGGTCAGCAACCTCACCTGATCTGCGATGATGTGAAGGGGAGTGAAAGTAGGGCACACATCCAACACATAACGCACAGAGGGAGAGAGAGAGAGAGAGAGAGAGAGAGAGAGAGAGAGAGAGAGAGAGAGAGAGAGAGAGAGAGAGAGACTGAGCAGGTGTTGGTATATGAAAGAGGAGGGGGGGGGGGGGGGGGGCGCAAAGCAGCAGTGAAATAATGAGATATCAATGGTGTTGTACGCCAACATGTAAATAAAAGAAAAAATAGAGAGGATAAAAAGTGCAAAAGAAGGAACATTTTGTGGCTTTGTGACGAGATAAAAAAAAAGATGAGATGGAGAAGAGATGAAGAGATGTCAGTGGCTCATTGCTGTCACACTAAAAAAAAAAAGTATCAAGTAATTACGTGAAAGTTTCTTGTTATAACAATATCTTTTTCACGTTTTAACAAGATATTTATTACATGCAACACGATATTTATCATGTTATTACATGAAATGATCACGTTATTTCATGATATTGACATTTTCACGTTATAACATGAAAGTCTAGTCTCACTTGCTGGAAGTTGCGCTCTTCCTGCAGCAGCAACTAAACCAATATGGCATGTTGCATGCAGATTTATGCATTTGAAAATGCATCCAAGCTGGCTTGGTTGTGACTCAGTCCACTGTTCGCTCAAGATTCTCGATCCTCAAGGAGTGCAGCTGAGGTTAAGACGGCATCTAAGATGACGTCTTGTAAAAACGTGAAAAAATCATTATCATGAAGTAACATGATAATTACATGTAATAACATGATAAATTTCTTGTAAAAACGTGAAAATATCATATCTTGAAATAACGTGATATTTTCACGTTATAACGTGAAAAAATCATTATCATGAAATAACGTGATAATTACATGTAATAACATTACATTAAAACGTGAAAAAGATATTGTTATAACAAGAAACTTTCACGTAATTGCTTGATACTGAGCCTTTTTTTTTTTTTTTAGTGTGACAGCAATGCGCCACCGTACCACCATACCCTAAAACACGAACAAAGTCAGCAACTTTTACACAATTGAGCTGGTTCCAAGTTAAATCCTCTAACGAACAGGTGACGCACTGTTCCCTGTAACGTTTTCACTCTGATGCAGCGACAGCGTGATGCATTCAGAGGATTAGCGAATTAACAGCCTGTGATAAATAGTTTAGCCGGGGTTAAGTGAAATAATTAGCAGTCTAGCTTGTCTTAGCTGTGTGTGTGTGTGTGTTTGTGTGATGTTACCTCTCTGTTATCTAGATCCGCTTGAACCAGCGTGCCCTTGAAACAGGGCTCCACGTAGCGGACATAGTCACTGTACTGGAGAGAGAAAACACATGTAACTCAACAACAATCATAAAAATCATTTATAGATAGATGACAATGCATTTATGAAAAATGCTACTTTTCCACTAATCTTAATCAACTTCAAAGTCAACTGACATTACATTATTGCTTACAATAAAGTGTTAGATTGAAACCCCCCACTGAGGATATATCTCATTTTAAAATAAACCTCTGGTACAGATTCTGCTGTGTGGTCAGTCTGTCGAAAGACGTGTTGCTTTAAATTCAGTTCGAAATCAGCTTAAGGACAGTGGATTTGCAAGCGGCGTATGATTACACACACAGTAATACCAGGATAAACCATGCTTATTACACTGATTCGTAGTTGTACACGCGGCCAAAATCCTGAAAAACCTAAAAAAAAATAAAAGGAATTTGGAAGCTTTGATGTGACTGGAAGTAAACGCCTGGTGCGAGTGATAAGTCTGATGTGTGTGTTCTCCCAGCCTGGGTTCTGTGGCTGCGCAGTAGCTTGTTAGGTCGGTGTATTTCACCTCCAACGTCTCGCTCATTAGACACCGTCGCCCTCCGGTGAGACCCACTCTGTGTGTGTGAATGTGCACTTACAGCTATGATGTTGACAAAGTCATTTTCCCCCAGCGTGTCCAGGATTGTGTTGATGGTGTGTTTGGCTATGGTCAACCTGAGTCCCTTCATGCTGCCGCTGACGTCCACCACGATCACCACGTCTTTCGGCGAAGTGGCCGCCTGAATGTACCTGGAAACGGACAGAGAAGGCTTTATCTTTTGCCCATGACGTTCGCCCAAATCTCACCCGCGCAGAGACTCTGTTATTTTTTTTCCAGTAGTCTCGCAGGCAGACACAACAGGCTGAGTTTAAGCCTTATCCTTTTATGTTCTCCCTGAGGAGCAGGCTGAGTTCCTGGAACTCACTAAACAGTAATCTTTTCTAATTCAAACCATTATTTTACAGTCGGAAGAGCACAGGTTTAAAATAGTAGAATTAATTATGTGTTTAAGGGGCCTGCAGGTTCACTATCACACTGTCACTTGAATTTAATGGAGCCGTCATTAATGTCCACACTCTCATAGGTTTGGCTTTTTAAATCGACTCTCGTATGTTGCTGGTAACAAGGTCGAGCCAAATGTCTTCCTGTTGACCTCCATGTGTTGGCTTTATAGCTCATCTTCAGATTTGGCTAATGACTATTTCACACAGATATAAATATGCTATATTAAATTATCAATTGTGATAATGTAATGAAGCAACAGGAAATTATAAGCTTAGCTTCCTTTTGTCCCTCCTTAAACTAGAATGATTTTATTTTTTATTTATTTATTTTTTTTCATATTTGTATGACATATTTTATGTCATGTAAATATTGTACTTTGTATTTGAGGAAATTAAAGATCAAATCAAATAATAAACAGCCACACTAACGGCGCCCAATGACTGCTGTCTTGGAGTGTCAGAGCCCAGACTGGGGTTTGAGAGCTACAAAAGGCATCAATAAGGACGTAGAACTTGATGCCTCACCAGTTTCTGTTCCTGCAATCAAAGGTGACCACACCATTCTCATCTGGAATCCACTGGATCCCTGGAGACAGAGATAAAGATGGTGATTTAGTAAAAAGGGGGGTGGGATGACGGATGGACAAATTGATGCATGGATGGGTAGTGGCAGATTGTCAAATAATGAGTGATGAGGTAACGGATGAGTTAAACAAGCGCCACTAATCCTCCGCTAATTACACACACACACACACAGGAGGGAGTTCACCAGCAGCCATGGAAACTGAGTCATCACTACTGACAGACAGCTTCCTGCACCGTCAGTTGCTGTGTAAGTGCACTGTCTGGCTTGCGTGGCTGAACGTTTATCTGCCGCTCCGGTCGCGTTTGATGTCCGGAGTGCAGGATGCGTACGCACCTGGGTACAACCTGAAGAAGCCCGAGGCACTGCCAAAGTACTGCCAGGTCAGAGTGGGATCTTTCTGGAAGTTATCAATGAACACGTCGTTCAGAGCCTCAGACATATAGGCCCCGTTCAGGATGTCTGGATCTACGGAGAGAGAAAGAATACATCAGATGTATTAAACAGTATGTGCAAGGGACTGCTGCATGTGTGCATGCATGTGTGTGTGTGTACCTCTGTTGTAAACATTAGTCGGGACTTGTATGTTACTCAGTTGTGTGTTGACCGGCAGTTTGTTGAAGTGTTCGTTTTTTTCCAGAGCGAAATCTCCTCCCAGCGACACCGGGTTCCCTTCCCCATCCACCTTGTTGACCAGCATGGAGTTAAAGTACTCAAACTAGACGGAGCAGCAAAGGGAGAGGAGGTCATAGATTGTTTGATGTCTGTGTTAGAAGGGGTACTTGTTTCTTGTATTAAAGCATACTGCCACGTACTCGGAGTGTTTCATTGTACTCGTGGTAAAGGTCGGCGTCCTCTGCTGCGTCTGCTAACCTCTGTGACAAAAACACAGCGGGTTAAAGGATACACGAGCAGGTCGTGAAAAAGGAACACACGTCCGCAGTAGAACATGTCATTTACCTTGACTGATTTCATCTTCCTCCCGAGCATCTTCTCCATCTCCTCGGCAAAGTCCTTGACGAGCTCCTCTCCGTCCACCTCCTCTATCTTCACCACCGCCTCCACATCCTTGAATT
This sequence comes from Eutrigla gurnardus, assembly GCF_963514095.1. Classification (NCBI taxonomy): domain Eukaryota; kingdom Metazoa; phylum Chordata; class Actinopteri; order Perciformes; family Triglidae; genus Eutrigla; species Eutrigla gurnardus. The sequence goes on along the minus strand of NC_139932.1, from coordinate 11,632,980 downwards.
TCTTCAACACAGACACAGTTGGCTCATTAACGAAGATGCTGACTTTCTTCAATCAATAAATGCAAGCGACCCAGACAGCATGGACTATGATACATTGCCTTCCACTTGACTACCAACTGAATCTGCTGTATTTGTTACATTTAAAGACCATGTACAACGTCTGGCTTAAATACAGAATGTAAAACGACAGACAGGGACACACATAGCCATGGAAGAGAGATCCTGGTATTATACAATTACACACACACACATCTACAGTTTGCAATCCAGATGGGGGTCAAGCCCTGACTTCATCCCCCTCCCCAGACCCCCCTCTGTAATCTGCAATATGACAGAGTGATTCCACGGGAACACCACCTACTACAAGCTGCGCCTCCTGACTGACAGATGTGCATGTTGTAAACATTTTCCTGCTAGTGGCTTTGTTCACTGCGCTGTTAAATTAAAGTCGTTTCCTAAATGTCATTTAAGGCACCCTGTGCTGTTGGTGCTTGTTAGTAGACTGGAGAAGATTCATTTCCGGGACGGGGATAAAAGCATCAGTTGTGATGACAGATTTCAAATGAGTGCGTTTCTTTTTTGTTGTTGTTGTTGGTGACTCATTTTCTATTACACTAAGATAATTACCCTGCATTAACAATGATGTAGGTCATTTCAAGGAAGTAGGCTTTTTCATGGGAAATCCCCAGTTCCCAGAGACCCAGACATGTGGAGTGATGGGAAAGGCCCCTTAGCAAGAACTAAAGAACTAAATTCCCAAATTGTCATTGAAAGTAAGATATATACTTTTTTACTTCAACTCTTTTTAATGTCCATTACTGTAGAGAAACAGCCAGGCTGAAATAGACAAATAGGAGAGACAAACTGATAAAATGGTAAAGGGGGCGATAAAGAGCTCTATTAAAAAACATTTCCAGCTAAAGTAAAGTTCTGACAATGTCCTATTCAGTTCACTCAGGCAAGAAGGCCGGGTCACTAAATGTTCCACAGATAACGAGAAAGCCATTGATTGGACAGAGGTGGGTGATTAATGGCTTCTTGCTGCAGACTTTAAACTAATGCGTCGGCTGCTTTTCACACATCACTGACTAAATAAAAGGGATAACGTGTGTAACCAAGAGACATCCACCGACATTACATATAAATATTGCTATTACTGATACTGTTTCTACAGCAACTGGTATTATTGCCAGCTGCATCTCCAACAACAACACCATCTCTTTGCTGCTACCGTTTCCGGTGGGGCTGCTCCATCACGTTAGTCAGTATTTTATATCCTGTGTGGTTTTCTCTCTGGACAATGTTTCCAAGAACTACACACTGAGGTTATCTGAGGTTAATCCAATACAATCACAAACAACAGCAGTACCACTGCTAGTGTGTGTTCTGGAAGAAATCTGCGGAAGTTGGGTATTTGTGCAGCTAGATTGGTTTGTGCAGAACAACAGGAAATGCGTGGTGAAACAAAAATGAAGACATGCGTAAATGTAGGTGCATGTCTCCGTGAGCACACAGTTTGTTTGTGTGTGTGTGTGTGTGTGTGTGTGTGTGTGTGTGGCAGATGGTGAATGGGCCTGCTAGGGATTCTACAAGGTGGCATGCAGAGGAAGCCTGCACATCCTAATTACTAAAAGTCTCTCTCACACACACACACACACACACACACACACACACACAACCTCTGCTTCAGTCTCTGAAGTAAGTCACAAAAATGAACGAGTCCAATTAAACCCAGTTCAAGGAGCTACAGTGCAGCCGTGCGGTATTTGATGTCTGTATTGTGAAGCCAGGTAAAAGTGAACACCAAAAATGTGCGCGAGTGCGTATGTGAGTGTTTTTATGTGCTTTTAGCCTAAGTGTGTCATCACATTGGTCTCTGGGCCATGTGCAGATGTTGTACAGCAAATGTATGCCAGTCAGTCGCGCTCCCATTGGCCAAACAGAGGTGAGGGGAGGGGGGCGCCCATCTCAGCCTGATCTGATGATGTCATGTGGTCTATATCCAACTCTCTCCATTACCGTCAAGTACATTTGTGTCTCAAATCGGAGAATCACTGCACTCAGCCGTCATTGTGAGGTCCAACTGTATTCTGTGTGTTAAAATAGCTGGTTACGTATTGAGACTGAGATGACAACCTCTATTCATGTGCCTTTGTCTGAGATGGACAAATACTGTATATGTGAGGGATAATCAATTAAAACTCAACTTCAACGATGTGTCTGCATGAAATGGGACATTTCTGAATGGGACTTCTCTCCCATTCAAAACACACGAAACCGAGTGCATTTGTGTGTCCGTCTTCCATCACGTGTGTGTGTGTGTGTGTGTTTGTACGTTTATGTGCGTGGTCTCTTACCTTCTGTAGCAGTTTAGCTCCAGAGTATCTGGCAGACAGGGCAGCTATCTCTTTGCCAAAGGACACGGCCCACTGCTGCACTCTGGACACACAGAAAATGAACCATGAATGCAAACCTCGTCTAAATGAAAGAGGCCATACGGTCCAATCAGGCGAAGGTATTTTTCCCCATCGTGGCAACCCTCAAAATGTACTTGCTTAGAAGTGATAAAGCGTCAACAAATGATCTGTTGTCCTTTATAATATCATTAGTTCTGACTGAGAAAGTCTTGCTTATTATTCTGACATGTTGGCAAATAAATGTGTTCATCATCGACTGGTAGAATTAGAGCTGTCACCTCTATATATTATGAATAGTTAGGATACGTTGCAGCAGCCTGAATTAATGCACTCTGAGGTAAAAGTCACAATCATCTCCATTAGCAATAACTCATTGTGTTTAAGATCTGAGAGAGGGAATCATATTTGAACAGCTTTGTGAAAAGATAAGGCCGGTATCTAAATCACCTTCTGGACAAATGATTTCAAAAAGGGCTAATAAGATTGTCCTTAAGTGAAGTCTGCAGTCAATCACGATAAGAGGTTATCCTGCATTCACCAATAATAGATTAAAACAGATTACAGTTAAGGTGACAGACAGTCTGCCGGGTCAACAGGTTACTCTGTGCTCAATAACATGCAGTAATTCTACAAATCCTTTATGTGAATGCAGCCAAGGAAAGGTAATAGGGGTTAGAGAGGAGACAGGATGTGACAGATGGCTCAACCTATGGGGAGTCAGCCAGCTCGCTGCTGGTTAGCGGGCGATCTAACCGGCCAGTCTCCGCCCTGGAAGGACTTTGGTGACTTGTTGTTTTGAGCGCGGGTTCATTCTTAATATGAAGACTGAAAATGTAAAGGTGTTAGGTCCACGTGTCTCAGAATATTGTTCAGGAAAAAGAGTGTCTTGTCTGTTGCTTTCAAAGTAGTTGTATCAACTGTTTTAAGATCTAGAAAATGTTTTGACAGATTCATAAGGAATTTATATATTTAGACTCCCTGCGGTGCCTCTTTTTTGCTGCAACAGCAATGTTGCCGTGGGATACGATACCACAGCACCGGCCGAGCAAGGCCAGATTAGGACAAAGCCTCAGGCTAAACTTAGGTGGAATATGGGATGGAATGATTTTAACGACAGATCTCGATAGAAAAACACAACCAAGTTGATCGCAGTGAACAAAATGTCAGGTAAAGTTATTCCAGTACGTTTTATATATTTTGATTATTACTTAATTATTTTTGGCATGGGATAATCATGACATATTAATATTGTCTAACATGGACCAAATACAGCACAGTAAGTAACTCCATGGTTATGGTAAAGGCTCCCCCACAGGCTTTTTCTAGGGGTATAAAAAAAAAAGAGTTGTCGCTTAAATGTGTCATTGCTGTTGACGTCTCACTGACTTTCTTCCTGGTAGCAGAGCAATTTTCCCTCAGAGGCTAAAGACTTGACCTTCCCGGCCTGTAATGTCCCGGTCATAGCCTGCTGACTTCCAGAGCCGGGGGGGGGCCCTGCTGCCAAATCTTCCCCAGGCTGAGTGAAGCATTTTGGGCTCAGTGACCTACGTTGGCCCGCTGAACTCTGCTGTCCCCGGAGCTTTAATCCCTCTTGTCACAGCAGCCTGCAGTCACGCAGCACACACTCTCTGAAGGACAAAACTCACACACACACTATCTATATACCAAAACTGTACAATCAAAATTTGCTTTCATGATTGTACATACAAACCCAGAATTTGCTGGAACATCATCCAGTCAGTGACAAAATGTTGTTGTTTACCTGAGTTTTTCTGTCTCTCTCAACCACTTCCACTTTAACACACACACACACACACACACACACACACACACACACACACACACACACACACACACACACACACACACACACACACACACACACACACAGTTAATAGGCTATTGTGGACTGACAGCACCGTATCGATCTGTTGGTGTTTCTAGTCAGCAGGAGGTTTCAAAGCTGTTCATGAAAAAGAGCTTCGTCTGGCTTCTGGAGAACGAACAAACAAACACAGCGTTTTATTCCCAGAAGGAGAAGCGAGAGAGAGAAAAACTGACCACTTCTCTTACAAAGCAGACACTGGTGTGAAAATAAAATAAAATTTGGCATTAGGAGTCCCTTGTGTAGGAGCCATCTTTGGATTTGGGCAATTTAATCCCTTTTGATGGGCACGGTTTTCTTTTTACAGTGAAACCTATTTCCACTTACCCAAGCTAGAACACGAGCATTTTAAAAGATATGGTTTTAGGAATTCATGTTACATTTCATATAAACAAAGACACTGAAGAGGGGTTATATTACTAAGTAAATAAATCAAAAGTGTGGAGTTTTTGTTGCCAATAACGATCTAAGTGGAACAAAAAGCACATTATATGAAATATGTGAAATATATGAACAGGACAGAGTCTCCAGCCATGTGAGCAGCTCTGTGAGGGTTTCCTTAAAGCCAGGCTCAGCAATGTATTTGACAAATATTTATTGAAATTCATGAAAAGGATGGGTTATCAGTGTTGCTGTGGATTCGGCAACTTTTGGAGCTTGTGGGCTTGGATTTTCAGTTGGGTACATTTTCACACCTTGCATACTCTTGCAAGGAGGAGCTTAGCAGCTTCATTGTTTTATGTCATCACTAGCCAAATGTTAACGTCATCTTCAATATGCTTGGCTGTAGCTGTAGAGAGGCTGTAGGATAGTTTGGCAGTGAGCTTCGGCCCATATGGCCCGTATGTATCGACGTGGAGCGAACAGCCAAAAACAGAAAGAACACTATTGACTCATCCATCTCACGCGTGGCTTCACAGAGGACAACGCTGCATGTGGACCTGGCACGGGGTCCACAGGGGGCCACAACAGTTGTGGTAGTTGTAATGTCCTAATTAAGCAATAGTCACCTGAATTACTGCTAAACGGCAGCACACTGTGGCACGATGTAAGTGGAAAGCAATCATAGCAGCCTACACGGGTGAATATAATACAGAAAGGATCCTTGGAATGATTGCGTACAAATCTATGCGATACTAATACTTTACTTTTTATAGCTTTTACAACAGAAGATGTGACTGAAATGGTTCGGCCCTTTGGGGCCAAAAAGTCAGGGTTTTCTAGTGCAACTGTACTCACGTTTCCGGTGAGAGCTTCATCTGGGCGTCGACCATCAGGCACAGCGAGCTGGAGAGGATAATCCACAGCAGCAGCATCATCGGCCTCCCCCCGCACGGCCCACTTCTGTCCGATTTACTGGCATTCCCAGCGTTTCCCCGGCTCCAGCGTTTCATCCCTACAGCTGCCGCGGGCTGCATCAGTCCAGCAACTGTTGCACACTGACCCCAAGAGAGACGGATTAAATTAAGGACAGCGCAAAGTGAGATTAGGAGTGCTTAGTTCAGAGTGCAAACGCAAAAAAAAAGGAAGGAAGTTGTTGGGTTCATGGGTAGGTGAAGTGTGGTGAGTTTAGGAACTTTTTTGTGGCTACGATAGCGGTGAGAGCGAATAACACTCATACAGTAAAGTTTTTTAATTACAGGGGAAATCTATGACACACTTTTTTGTCAACTTGCCTGGTAAAGTAATTGTCACGAAAATGTAAAGATCCAATCCAATCCACAGTTTGAAAGACATTCACGCAAAGTGCAAATCCTGAGAGAGACGTGAAGAGATGCAGACTTTGTAAGCGAGCGGTCTATAACACACAAGGACCCACGGTGACATGTGGAGAATCAGTGACGGTGCTCAGGAAAAGCAAAAGCATCCATAAAAGCTCCAACAAACGGAGAACGCATGTCATCCTCAAAGCGGTCGCGGACTTAAGGCTCAGTTTGACATGTGGGTCTGCAAAGAAAGTTCAAATATGACTAACGATTTAAAAAAAAAAACAAGGTGTCTGATTGATGATTTGATGTCAGCTCAGCTGGTTCCCCCGGCACACAATAGAGTCTCGAAAGCTCTCGTCTCCGGTGTCAAAGGTCACGTCTGCACACCAGGAGTCACAACGGAGTCTCGCCATGTTCCTTACGCCTCCCTCTCTGAGCCTCTTAATTCTATTTCTAATGCTCCCATCATCCACTCCGCTCCTCCGTGCTCCCCCTCCGGTTCAACCCGCGGGATGCTGAGAGGGGGGAAAAAAATGGGAGAGTCATTAAAGACTTGGGTCGTCACGGAAACTTCTGTCTTCCGCCCAAATCCAGTCCGTGTTCCGGTCCCTTCACAGCGAGGTATTCCCAAGCAGGACGCGGGCACATTATTCCCAAAAGACGTCCTTTTCTGCTGACGGCGCACGCAGCACTGGGACACGACCACGCTACGAGGAAAAAGGATTGAGTGATGGATGGAGGGATAGTGGGACTTTCTCTCTCCTCAGCGTATCGCTTCCTGCTCTGCGGGACTAGTTTATACCATAATCCAGGCAGGGATTAAACCCCTCCTCCCTCCATTCCTCTCTCCATCCCTCTCGCTCTCTCTCTCTCTCTCACACACACATTGACACAAACCCTATCTCGCTCTCTTGCCCTCATCTTTTCTCGCTAACGCTCTTTGACCTACTGGGCGCTCTAGTCCTGCTTTTAGTTGTGCTTCTCTCCCTCTCTTTCCTGTAATCTTTCTCACTGAGGACCTGCCATCTCCCCTTTCTTCTCTCCATTTCTCTGACTTCTTTGTTTGTTTTGGGTTTAATCTTGCTCTGTGTGGCCGTTTCCCCCCCCACGATAAAGAGAACGGGTGAAAGAAAAGGTGGCAGTGGGGAGAATTAAGCAAAGTCATCTGTCATGGGGGAAGAGGGGGTGAAAGAGAGAGAGAGAGGGAAGAGAAGAGAAGCAAGGAGGTGAAAAGAAGGGAAAAGAGGATAATAAATGGGAGGATGTTAGGGAGAAGGGAGTCGCAATTTGAGGAGGAAGATGCACTTGACTGACAATCTTATAACATAAACGCAGTGAGACACCTAGTGGACTCTTATTGCTTCACATGTATGTGTACACACACACACACACACACACACACACACACACACACACACACACACACACACACACACACACACACACACACACACACACACACACACACACACACACACACACACACACACACACACAGCAAAAAACATCTGCTCATGCTGTTATGGACATAAAATGCAGTGAAACAATCTGTGACATACAGAAATGCAGTCGGATTAATAACATGAAAGGTTAAGAGAGTGACACAAGCACACACACATACACACAGACATGCACAAACTACATATAACAGCTGTGGGATTCCTCCCCCACTGACCCGGATCACTGATGATGATGATGATGAGTCCCCCCCCCACCCACTCCCTACATGGGTGAAATGATTTCTCTATCAGTAGATGAAGGAGTATCATGGCCAAACTTCTTAAGTTATTGTGAGACTACAGCAACACACACAAAGACACTTTGTAAAAAAATCCTTTGCCATAAACCGAACACTTGTGAGCAAGTTTATGCAACAACATAGTTTTGCAGAAATTCTCTCAAAAACCGGCAAATAAAATTTTAATAATCAGAACTAAAATGAGGAGATCAAACACTGCAGCATCACTCACCTGCGCTCCTGTGGAGGTTAATAACAGTTCCAACTCTTGTTGAGTGTATTCGACTGCAAAAAAAACACCACGAAGAATGTTTCTTCAAATACGGTTTGAATGCAGGACAACTCTTTTGAATATGAACAAAGATTAAAAGCCCTTTAAACCATAAACGCATAAACAGTTACATTATTACTCTACAAATCAGTTTTTGTCCCATTCATCAACTCTCGGGCTTCCAAAACCAAACCAGTTCATGCGGATGACATCCTCCATCTGAGAACACAGTGGCTCCAAAAGTGGTTTGGACAAACTGAAGACCCCGCCTCTCCGGGTATGTACGAACACACACACACACACACACACACACACACACACACACACACACACACACACACACACACACACACACACACACACACACACACACACACACACATTGATTAGTAATAGTCAGCCCTTAGTTTTAGCTCCATCAGCTAAACCAACGGTCTGGAACATCAGTGTGTGTGTGTGTGTGTGTGTGTGTGTGTGTGTGTGTGTGTGTGTGTGTGTGTGTGTGTGTGTGTGTGTGTGTGTGTGTGTGTGTTTCCAAACATTATAAACGTACTATAACACTCCTAATACGATGTTATTTAGCATTTTGTATATGACGTAGCTGGTTCTGGTTGTGGATATGGTGTCTGCTAGTGTAAATGCTGACGTTAATCACCACGTGAGACACCGCTGTTGATTGGGGAGAGGAAGCAGGAAGGAAGGGAGAGGGAGTCAAATTCCTCCGGTGTGTTAAAAAATAAAAGAAGGCAGCAGATTAATTGTGACTCTGATCACTTAACACTGCATTTCCTATCAGTTATTAGGGCACCAAATACACTAATTAGTACTAATGGACTGGTAAAAGAATGTCGCATGAAACTCTAAAATCTCTAAAACCAATCTGTTAGTGATTCCCAGAGTAAACAACAATCACGGGATCATTTAGTCACTATGCAACAAATGGCTGGAATAAACTTCCTGAAGATGTAAGACTTGCCCCAACTCTGACCACTTTTAAAACTAGACTGAAAACGTTTATGTTCGCCATAGCTTTCTGCTAAATCTTTTAATGTCTGCACTGTTTTTAATTATTGCAAATATGTTTTTATTCTCCTTTTCTTTCTGTAATGCATTTTTAATTTTGCCTTTTATTTTGTTTTAATTCTTCTATTTTTTGTTGTATGATGTGAAGCACTTTGAGTCTGCCTTGTGTATGAAATGTGCTATACAAATAAAGTTGCCTTGCCTAAAAGGCAGGGAGGGCAGAGACGATTGTTGGATTCAAACCTCCTCACTGTATTCCTTTTGAGAAATGCACTGCATGCCTGTTTTACATGGGTAAACGCTGAGTGACAGGTCATTATCCCCATCGTGCAGGGAGTCTAAGGTCTCCATGAGAGACCAGCTGATGACTTCATCACTTATATGAACCAGTCAATCAGGCTGTCGATGAGTCAGTCGGTTATTTGTGTGTGATTCGTTTTCAGATAATTTACTCAGAGCCAATTAGAGCCGTTGTTGCACAGCGAATAAAAACGAAGCGTCCTGAAAACACATCAATGAGTAAATGTTGATCTTTACGTTAGCTAAGCTTGAGTGGAATTTCACACTGAATTATCTATGTCAAGCTCTAAGGCTGCTGGGTCACCTGCTCTCTCCTCTATATTCGAATGACAACTTCCCTGCTCAGTCATATTATCATCATCATCGTGTCAGCAACTTATGGATCGACCCGTTGCTCAGTTAAGCGCAACAAACACAGGGAGCAATTAAATATTGGAGTAAAAATACCTGATGTTGTATAAAGTCTTTTAGGGTTATTTGGGCAAAGTCCGTCAATACTGCTGGGTGTGTAAAAAACAAAAGCTGATTAATCACTGTAGACGTTATGTTACACTATTGATTGTGGCAAAAGAAAGCAACGATGTGACATTTAAGCAATAACAAGTGTATCTTTACCGCGATTAGTGTTACACGAGGGCTGGATCGATGATGAATAATAATAATAATCACCATAACATCTCATAGCAGATCCGTTGACACGACAAAAAGAGACGGCAACCAACAACAGAGGCAGTTTGAGAACATTTAATATCCAATTAAAATATATTCCAGTTTATGTAAGAGCAAAACATTCCCGACAAAAAAGAAATCAAACTTGTGTAAAAATGTTTCCATTGCTATTCCGATGTTTCGTATTATTTTAAATGGCAACGTTGAAAAATAAATACAGAGGAATTAAAAGAACAAAACGGCATCTGACAAATAACTGTCGATATGATATACAGGAATTAATCTTTACTTCTATTAGTTGTACATTTAATTGCACCATGCTGGTTATGTGTACTATGAGAACAATACATTTTGCTTGAGTACAAAAATAGAAAAAATATTCTCTTTTTTCTGAAAGGTATTTTTACACTATTTTATTTTTTTTGCTGCTGCCGTTTGTGTACTCTCCGGTAGCTACTGGTTAGCTGTATATCAGATTAGCACGGGAGCTAAACACAAACTGGAAACCCGAACCCTGATGAAATTACCCATTTTTATTGACTGAGACTTCTCTGTGAGGAACGGAGTAACACAGTGGGAAAATTGTTTTGGTTGGTTGACACTTTATACAGTACATGTAGCATAAAAGTATCGTGGAAATGTGTTTTCTATTATATTTTCTACTATACTTGTGACTTATTATCAGATGTATTTATAAACCTTCTTTGCTGCTTTTTATTGCTTTGAATCTCCATTTAAACAATCATTTATTTAACTGGATTTACCATCAATGGCAAAGCGTTTGATCAATAAAACATTTTATTATTCCTGAGGGGAATACACAACTCGAGTGATATTTAAAAGTGTCATTGTTCTTCTGCTTATGTTCAACTGAAATTAAAACCCTGACTGGATTATCCAATCTTGAAAACCGTCAAAATCACAGAACTAACGATCTGCCACCAAGTAAAACCACAGGTACACCTCCGAACGAGCTCTCTGTGAGGTAGTGCAAGTTAACGATCTCCTGTACTTTCCTTGTTACTTTAAAGTCAGACACAGTTACAGTAACTAAAACACCAATGCAGATATTTATCACAGCTAGAGTATGCTGAAAAGGCAAGGTAACCTTTTAATAACTAAAATTTTTTGTATAGTAAATCGTTTAAAGGGGTGTCGCGATTTTGATTTAGTCACAATGTCGATTTAAGATTAGATTCAGAATAGAAATTGTGACAGCCCTTCTCATATATGCTCACCTAATGTTCCTTTAGAAAGTTAGCTTGCAAGAAGTTAATTGAAAATAATTCTAAATCAAAATCCAACACATTCTGATAACATTTAAACATAGCTACGTTTCCAGATGTACAGAAAAAAAAAAAAACTATTCAATTGAAGCAGAGCCAGTTTCAAGTCAGTTTGAGTATATTGCTCAGCACTAGTCCCTAGACTAGGAAGACTTGTTTATTCAAAGTGCAGAAGGCTGGCTGGTGTTGGAATTAAAACTATGCAGTATAACAAAAAATTAAAAACAGATTAAAATAACATTTTTGCTACATTTGGTGGTGAAAAAAAATAGTGCATGGAACTATTAAATTAAAATACCTTGGAAAAACAGTGAGGTGGCAGCATGTTGTCTTCAGGGACAATAAACTATGGTATAGACTGCATTTCCCCTTAACTACAATTTATATCACGACTGTTGTTAAACCACATTTATGCCAAAAAATAGGTCCTTAGATTGAGAGAAGATTTTTTTTCTGATTTAGTAACAGGATGAAAAAATGTTTTTTTTTTTATATATGTTAACACATAACTGCTTTTTTGTTGGTTTTAAGCAAAGAGAGTCAGGTTGACCTGCTAAATGCTGCAGAGGAGAAACGGTGAGTGTGTGTGTGTGTAATCTGCTTCAGAGGAGAAAGTGCTACATCCATGTTAGGTGTAGAAGTGTGAGCCGCGCTGCTCCAGACAGGGTGTATGTATAGACTGAAGGTGTGAAGAGTCATCAGTACTTGCTGCTGGAGTCAGTAGCAAAGCGGCTGATGTAGGCTTCATAGATGGTGTCCAGGAATGAGCTGTCAGTCTGAAACACACAAGCAAACGTCGTCTTAGTGGACGCATGCACATTTATTTGCACATATAGTCCATGTTCATTTTTTATTTTTCTTTACCTGGATCATGTGCATCAGTGTGGCTTGAAGCTGGCCTTTGGACAGAACTCTGAGCTCCTCCTGCAGCGGGGGTCTGGACAGGGTTGAGGGGGCAGGGCAGCCCTCCTGGGCTGAAGACCCACCACCAGACTTTGCATGAGTGAACACACTGGGAGAGAGGAGCAGGTTGGGGGCCACAGTGGCTGGTATCCGCTGGGGGGAGATGACCTGGATAGACAGGGACTCCTTAATAGTACTTAGTAATCTTTACTCTCTATTACTACACTTTAGCAACTTGAAAGTACAATTAAAACAAAGGGGAAACAAATAAAAGACAGGATTTCATCGAGTGTACCTGAAACTGCAGCGCAGCCTTTTGGCCCGCTGTGGCTGCGGTTTGGTTCGGGACTGGTCCTACCACTGAGCCCGCACACTGACCCTGAGTGGGCCCCAGGAACCTAGGGGCCAGTCCTGGACACAGTCGAGGGGGGTCATGGGGAGCCATGCTTTGCTCCTGCTGGACCAGCTGAAGCTTTTGCAGGAGCTCATGAGGCGATACCACACCAGGCATCTGGGAAGACAGACCTGAGCGGAGAGCATGATTAGAATGAATTATTTTAATAGTTAGCGCAGAGAATGCCATTCAGCAGCTACCAGCTGCTGCATACTAGGGTTCAAAAACACTGAAATCATAGAAGTTAGGAAACAGGAAGCAGCATTGACAACTGGATCTATGTGCAAGTAGGTTGCAATCTGTGTTGATTCATGTTTCTGAGACAAAAACAAAAATACAAATTGAGTTAATCTAAGGTATATCAAAAGGAAAACTAGAAACATACCTCGTAAAGGTTGAAGGACTTGGTCATTGATCACCTGAGATGGCAGTAAACCTGGAAGAGCAGGGAAAATACCATTAAACATTTGTTTCTTTGAGCCGTTATTTATTATTTTATACATTTCTAATAATATTCACTTCCTGTAGTATGCATATAATACTTTAGTCTTGCATTTGCCAGAAAAGTATACATGGTACACATATCCAGTACATGGTCAAAGATCAAAGATGTCCCACCTGTTCCCTGTATAGTCGAAACTGACTGACTTTTGTGCTGTGCCTCTGGTTGAGGTGCAGGTAGGCTGAAAAACATCTGCTGGCTTTGTTGCGCTTGAACGTGGGAACACGACGCAGCGTCCACCATTAAGGGCTGAGAGGAGAGATGGGGGTTCAGCTGCAGAGGAGCGGGGTTGGAGGAGGGAGGGGGGGGCTGAGCTTGGAATAGTCTCTTGATTGGGTCAGCTTGAAGCTGTTGCATATGATGAAGATGGTGCTGTTGATGATGATGGTACAGATGGTGATGGTGGTGGTGGTGCTCCAGCGGCACCCCGTTGTCACACAGCCGGTTCTCGGGGGACTCGGACACGGTCTGGAGCACCCCTCCGACCACGCCGACTCCTCTCTGTCCTTGCATAAGTTTCTGGATGGCTGGGCAGTGCTGGTGCTGGTGCTGGTTCTGGTTCTGCTGCTGCTGATGATGATGATGGGCGGTAGCGGGACTCGGCAACAAGCCCACAACATTTCCACCATGTTCTCCGACTGTTTGTCCTCCACCCACAGGCCTGAGTCCTTCACCTGAACATGCGACCATGGCGACGTTCCCTCCCTTCGGGGTCACACCTCTCACGCCCGAGTTCACTGTATCGTCGTATTTCAGTGAACGGGCAACAGGTGGGCGAGTGGCTTGTCCCGTCTCAGGGGCCGCCACAACCGGATCAGGTTTATGTTGAGTGCCAAAAAGAGTGGCCAGAGAGAGAGGCTTGGGTTCAGCACTTTCACCGTCCTGGATGAGACAAACGGGGAGACGGGTAAGAAAAGGAAGGAGAGCGGTAATGAATGCAATCCTGGAACTTAAATAAGAAGCAGTTGAGGTGTTTTACCTGTGTGCTCGGTTTAACGGGTATTGGTTTGATCAGGTTGGGGTTTCCATGAAGAACACTGCTGCCACCAATCTCCTTTGGCTCTGTCGAGGACTTCATGTACAGAGACATGTGGAAAGTGGATAAAAGAGATAATGTGCAGTAAGTAGACAGAGAGATACAAGGTCAGAGAGACTGACAGGAGTGTGTTTTTCTACCTTGTCATACTCTGTGCGTGCTTTGGTCAACATCTGGATGATGTCCACTCCCTTTGCTTCACCTCCTCCACCTCCTCCTCCTCCTCCTCCTCCTCCTCCTCCTCCCCCAAGTACTCCACCAACTCCGAGTACTCCACCAACCACTCCTCCTCTTCCTCCTGGGGATAACCATCCACCCTGAGACTGAGCCAGGACCTGCTCCTGCTGGGTCAGACTACACACAAACACGTTCTTGTGAGAATACATACAGATCCATACAGGTCACGCAGTTAAATGGACTACTTTTGTCAGGATAAGACAGGCATTCAACCTTTACACCTAATGTTTTAAGCCAAAGTAAAAGAATGAATGCATTGGTCTGCATGTTTGTTTTCTTTAGTAGTGTATACATATTACTTTGCGGTCATATGAGCACTTACATCTTCATCCTCTGAGCAATGCGTTGACAGTCCTCCTTATCATAGAACCAAATGCCATGGATTACCACTGGAGGTGTCGGACGAGAGGGACAAAGAGGAGCAAAGAGAGAAGAGAAGTGAATTTGTGAACATGACCAAACATAAACAAAAGTGCAACAAAAGGTCCTGGCGTGGAGTAATGCCTGCCGATGCTAAAAAAAAATCAGGTTAAGCAGCGAAATAAGGAAACGGCCTGCTAAATTTGGAGATACACCAGCCAGTAAGGTCAGCAGACAAACAAAATTAGTTTTCAGACCTGCCATACCTTCACAATCAAATGAATGCAGACATGCTGTCGTACATTTATGATGCTATAACATCAGCGCGGGCCCGACAGACATGTAAATGGTTTAATATTAGCCCGGCTGGGTCGAAAGCCAGGGTTTAAATGAGTCATTTCCCAATGGGAACAGAAGCCAACAGTGCCATTATACAATGAAACAGGGGCCCCTGGAGTCTCCTGAACTACATAAACATGGTCAACATGGGAGGAAAACAGCATCACTAAAACCCATTTGCCACAGGATTATACAGCAGTGAGCAAGTAGGTTGCATTACATTACACAGTGACTCATACGGTTCTCGTTTGCACTGGCTCCTGAAAGCATAATGAAAAAAAGTAGCGTTGTCGTGTCATTATCCAATTCCCGTCAGTGAGGAGACTCATCGTTTTACCCAGCAACAATATTTACCCCCAAGAAATAAAAACAGTGAAGGTCCAAATCAACATACAGATCGCACAGTCCCACTTCTGTCATTAATCCACTCAAATACGTCTCAAGGTGTCGTCAAGGATACGTACTGAGGGACCTGAAATTTGAACCAAAACAATACTTCTTCTGGATGTCCTACTTTATATGAGGAATTTATATGCGTTTCCCTTTTATTATCCAACGAATTGAAGTCAAAATTCACAAATGCTAAAACCTTTCTTAACACAAGCAGCAGAACAAGAATTTTGCCTGAATAAAATACAGTCTACAACTGACAAAACATGATTTAAATCTTAAACTGTTCAGCAAACACATTTCTAAAGGTAGCAAAAAAGTATTGCGGTTGGATATCCAACCGTTATTAAGACAGTATGATAGCATCTCACACCTCAACACTCTTACTTTCTAAAGTGTATGTCAAGAAAAGATAAGGTCAATCCCAACAAAGTAGGGTCTGCTGAATGTGGTGGATGCCACAGTCCTCACACACAGACAGAAAAATATACAGAGAGAGAGAGAGAGCGAAAGAGAGACAGACAGACAGACAGACAGAGAGAGAGACAGAGAGAGATAGTTCAGTTGAGCCTGGGAAAATCAGCCCAGGACCAAATAAGTAACTGTAGTGGGAGTGTCCGGTGGAGCCACAGCCACTTAGTGCCCACTTGGGATGAGACAGTTTGACTGAGAGAAAGAAACACAAATCAGAGAGCTGGACAGTTGGGATCACAGTGGATGTGGAATGGGAAAAGGTGAGATGTGTTAGAGAGGGGAGTATCATCATCAGTCCCATCAAATAAGGAGCATCTAGGTCTTAGAGCTCTTTACCCATCAGAAAACACAGTTTAGTCAATGAAAAAACATGCTGAACTGCAGTGAATTGATGGGAGGGAACAGAAGTACAAGAATCTTTGACGCTTCAGATATAAGACTGTCTCTTTATATTCAGCCCTGCCTCTCCCCAATAAAAGAGAAAGACAGAAGAAAATGAAGGGGATAGAAAATGTTCAATAGGGGAGATTATTTTTAGGCTGCACTGAACCGCCAAAAAGTCTACACTTCAACAAGAGAAGCCCTCAGAGTGGGAGAGATAGTCAGAGAGGGAGCGACGGAGTGGGAGGAGAACCAAAGTGGCCACGGTCACAAGGTTATACAGTCAGGGTGAAAGTTGGAGAGAGAGAAAAAAGTCCCAGTCCACACTGGAGACAGTGAGAGAGAAAGAGAGAGAGAGAGGAAGAAAGGCAGAGGGACATCTGCTTTGAACAAGAGAAGCAGAGAGCCTGACCGACTGCACTGGACAGCGAACACCACTGAACAGTCACATGGGCAGATAACGTCAACAGGAGGATGACCGATGTCTGAGGCCGCTACAAGAAGGGGTCACTAACTGAGAAATGTCAAATCTGCATCCGTTTACACTTTGAACAAGGAGTATTGGAAAACATCAGCAACTCTACTGAAGTGATCCAGGGCTTAAGCTGTGTGGTCCCTTCAAACCCTCTGCGACTACAACGGACCAGTCAGTCAGCGCTGGTGCACGTGCGATGTCGGCTGTGGACCGACGCTAACTCTTGGACGGGATTCCAGTAGAACTTGAAGACATAAAAAGACATTTTTATTTCAGTAGGACTTTGAGATTCATTTGTCAACTTCACATTTTTCAAGGAGGTTTAAATGTGCTTTGACAGTACCAGTAACTGAATTTGGCTGTTACCCAAACTGCACCACTGGGGCTAATCACAGAATACTTTTGTTATGTTTAGCTTTAGGATAGCTAGAAATGCAGACATATTAGTAAGCAGCAGTGTTGTCCACGATGGATTAGGTGTGCTTTTGTGCTTTGGGAGAGCTCCGTGCATCAGTCATGAGAGACAGTGTTGATACTCTTTTAGCTTACATTTAGTTCGCTGGAAGTTTGGAAGCGGTAGGTGCTCTTACACATCCATGCTTGGGATTATTGTTGCATGAGAAGTAGCATCACTTCCTTTGTTTCGGTGGAGTAAATATTGGTATTTGAAGCTGTCGAAACTCATCTAAGAAGACATTACCAGTCTTGTTAAAATTGCTCTTTTGTCACTAAAGCCCACTGGAACGACCGCTGTGAGAGCTGTACGTGCAAAACCTGACCTGGATAAAGAGACATATACACACTCTTATCAGAGGATATGTCACATCTCCTTTGGCAACACTTTCATTGAACCTATTCACAGATAATATATTACCGGAGGTATAATCTGAGCGACTTCAAGTTCTAGAGGGACTCAAAGAGGCGATTACTACCAGACTGTGAGGCTCCTGAGGGACCAGTGGAGCCATGCTGAGAGGCCTGTTTCAGAGGAAACCTAAACATGAGAGGCTGGAGGAGGAACCTGAGGTCCGATTCAAAGGCTTGCTGGTGTCTGAGAGAGAGCTGGGATATACATACGTCCGACCTGGAGGTAAGACTGTTCACAAACCTGCTATACAGAACGACATAGACATGTAAAGTGGAGCGCTAATGTTAGCCACATTGAGTATATGTGGCTAGTGGGCTACAGTACATTTTCAGTTATTTTCTCAATCAGAAAATGAATCATTTGGTCAACAAAATGTCAGGAAATTGTGGAAATGGAAATCACACTTTTATAAAAAGGCCATAGTGACCTCTTGTTTGTTCAAATTTAATGTTTTAAAGTTACTGAACTATTGAACAAATTATTCAAGAGTTTCAGCTCTTCAATAAATGCACCCTTGGGCTCTACTTCTTTAGGAGAACTTATAACAGTATAGAATACAATATTTTTTTTTATGATAATAGTATAGATTAATGAAACTACCCTTCATTGACTTAACCTCCCATCTGCTAAACAAAAATCTGCATGAGAGGGTCAATATTTATAACTATCAATGTCCTTCTATTATTTTTTTTTTATTCAAATTACCAGTCAAAGGATCTAGTGGTGCAGACAGATTCCCAAGCCACAGCCAAAAATCTACACACCAACACAGCCAAGTTTAGGGGATCAATTAGATCTATATGCATTCATATAACGGGGCGAATGAAGACGTATCTCTGTACTAGGATATTTGCCAGAAGATTTGTGACTTGCTCAGGCTAAAGTACCCTTCCCTGAATCCTGCCCTGTTCTGTAGTATATCTTCATTCTCCACCGTTTATTTTTAACATGGGGTGGCACTTTGTGCCAACTGCCATTCCAGGAAGTAACAGCAGCACTGAGAGCTACATGTTTATCTAATGATAAGATTCCACGGTCCTTCCTTGCAAAGGTCATGACACAGTGGGACTGGCAGCATTAGCAACAGCCTGAGGCCTAAATAGTCTTTCAGATCAGATGTTCGCCATTGAAAAAAAAAAAACATCTTTCCTGAGTGGAAATCTGGCTCAACCTTGTCACATATCTGCACGTGAAAAAAAAAACGATTAAGGTTCCAACAATCCTGGTAAATCACAGCAGCTATGGTGATACAAATCAGTTTGATTACAACCATACTCTCTCCTTATTTGGGTGCTTTATTATCCGTCTCCCATCATTGTAATCAGTCGGAGCCGCTGACCATTAGGTTTGCTATGTACTCACCCACTCTTTAACACACATAACTACTGCCCATATTCCCTTTTTATCAGAGGAAATAGTATTCAACTGAGTTGTGATTACTGGTTTTATGCGTTCCTTTCCTTCCCAAGAAATGTGAGTAGACTTTTCACTTGAATTGTATTCCCCATTAACGATGCTCTGACCACATCTTGAGGCCAGTGTTATCTTTAATGTGTCCTGAGTGCAATAGCCTGGGAGACAAGGTATTGAAGAGGTCACAGAGAAAAGTTTATGCCACAACCATTATTTCACCGAGCCTTCAGATTGTTTGATAACAGTTCTGTTGTATACATGCCAGGAAGACTAATGAAGTACCACAGCAAGGGGATCAAAGCAGGTGTAAGGAATCCACTGCTATCCAAACACAGCATTCCACCTGCCTCTCACTGATCCTGATGGAGTGTGAGACCATGACAGAGGGGGAGGGAGGGAGGTCTGTGCGTGTGTGTGTGTGTGTGTGTGTGTGTGTGTGTGTGTGTGTGTCAGCGATTCCTGAGTGAGTGTGTGTTTACATTATCAGTGACTGTTGTGGAGTATCTAATCTCTGCTGGCTGACTTTGTGGTGCTGTCAGGCTCTTGTCCCAAGGCACAGTCTTCAACATGTGTGTCTGTGTGTCGAAGCCAGATGTAGGTCTCGGTTGGAGACAGTCTGATAGAAACGGCGTCACCACAATACCTCTGCTCCTTTTATGGAACTAACGGTTCTCACTCAAATGAACAGCAGGCTACACACTTCCTCTCCGTGGCTATAGATACACCTGCCAATTTAAGTGAGGCGTTGTCACGTTGCTATCAGGTCTTCAGAGTTGCAAAGACATGGACTCAGGTAAAATACACACATGCTAGTGTGTAAAACTAACATAAGCAATGCAAAAACAATAAAAGACGCAGTTGTCTTCAAATCAGCCCCACAAAATAGCAAGAAGCACAATTCCATCCCTTTTAGGTCTAATTTTAATTTTGTTCCCAGATGTCCTCTATTTATCCATGTAATTTGTGGTTTGACTATCTCTCCATCTAGCTTTTATTTTCTCCCGTTTCCTGTTTGTCTTTGTCTCCACTTTCAAGAGTTCTGTGTCTGGCTGCTTGTGACACACCAGTCTATTCAAACTATTTAGTCTATGTAGCTATTTCTGGTATTAAGTCATCTATGTCTGCAGAGTCTGTGACTGTCTCTCTTTCTCTAGTGTTCCTGACCCTGTACAAACAATGTTTTTTTTTACATTTAAAAAAACATTTTCTTATGCAAATTTCTCAAATCCATTTCTAGAATGTTCCCAGATGTTGGTGAACACAGTGAGCTAACTTGAAAGTGACTATAATAAAAATAAAAATGTCAGCACACACAGTCAAACAACAGAAGTTATCAATAATTAACAGACAGACATCAGAAGTGTGTTTCTGTGCGTATTTCTCCTTACATCGAGCATTGCGGTAAAGCAGGAAGGGGTGCTGGAGCTGGAAGTCCAGGTCTTTGGTGATCGGCTCTGTCAAGTTCTCCATACTGAGTCGGTTCATAATGGTGAAACCATGCCTGGGAGATGCCAGTCTAAAAACAAAGAGGATACAGCACATAAATACAGATGAGGAATTCATTCAAAAAGTGAGTCACAATCTGAAACAAGAGGCACTCCAGCTATGCCATGTCCTGGATCAACTTCATTACCTTGTGTAGATAAAAAGGGTGCCCTCCACCTCCGTCTTTTCCTTAAAAAAAACAAACAAAAATAAATTAGCAAAGTGACATAACTGGCAGGCAAAAACTTTTTTTCTAAGAACAAAGCCTCGAAAAATAATTAATTAGAAGACCACGCAGCTGCATTTAATATGACAGTCTTCTGAGAAACACTTGATGAGAACAATGTTTTTGAAATGCTAATCTAGTTCTTCAATATCCCAAGGATTAAACACTAGAGGATTAAAAAGTGTTTGTGGAAAAATAGCTTTTCAAACCCGAAACAGCAACAGCTGGGGGTAACTTTATGCTATTTAGATTGCTGGGGTAAATCTGTGGCAAAGCGCGCCTGTCAGGGCTAAGCTAAGTTAGCATATTAACCAAAGTTCAGGCTTACCCACTCATTTGCCCTGTTGTTATAAGTATACAGGGCAACTTGACTGGCCACGTCCACAATGTCATTGATGTATGGGTCTTGTCGCTGCAGAGCAGCCAGGCTTATGTCCAGTCCTTTGGCGGTGAGGCAGCTGCCGCTACCTGCAGAAGTCGCTGTCATTGTTCCCTATGGAGAAGTTAGCTCGCTACCTAGCTGCGGCGGCTAACGAGTCGCTGGACGACGCGATAAATACCAAACCAACGGCAAGGTAAGAGCAGACAATTGGATTGGTGACTGCGCAACAGTTCGTTTTACAACTTAAGACTTTTAAATGTAAAAAAGCAACAGTTATTGAGTGCTAACTGCCATGAGTGAGTTGGTCAACGGCCATGTTTAGCCAGCGAGTGTAAACAACCAGACATGATTAGTTGCGCTGGCGGCATGGAGATTCAGCCTTATCAATCAATTTGGAAAAGTCGATGAGAATAGTCAACTGCAACTTTCAGTATTCATTTATTCAAACAATGAATATGTTCATGCCAGTGGCAGGATAAATATGACCACGCACTGTAAGAGACCTATCATATAGCTTTAATTTAATGTTAATTAAATGCTTTACATCCAATCAACGTATAGGCAGGTTAATTTCATTACGAATGGGATAGACGTGGAATGTGTTTTTATTTCAGCTTTATTTTTGTATTAACTGAGGTGTATGGGTGACAATCCTCTGTATCTTTTTCTGGTATTTTTTAACCTTTTGTGTGTGGTAGACGCTGACGCACACAAAGTTGCTGGCTCTCTTAGACATAGATATCCTTTTTGATTCTGTTATAACTGTATGCCCATGTCGCTTCTCCCCATACACCTATCAGCACGTATTTATCTTTTGTCTTTCAGTTCTCTTTCTAAATTGCTGGGTAATATAAACTGATGCTGACTGAAATCCCCCAAGCAGTTACATTCCCCATAAAATACACTAGGGGGCATCAAAGGGATGGATATCACGCAGCCACCCCTCTTGCCATTTACTGCATGGGTCGGAGTTGATCTGAAAGCCTAGACAAGAATACATGTGTATTTAAAGGGGGTTGTGTCTCAGTTGAAGGCGGAAGCCTATTAAAGAGCAGTTAACACCATGTTACAAAACTTTAAATAGGTACAAATACATCATGTTACAAAACTTTAAATGGGAACAAATACACCATGTTTTTATTTGCAGTTGCTTTGTATTACTGCAGTTGGTTTTCCAGGCATTTGTCAATGGGTGATGGAGGAATGGACACACGTGCAAAGGAGGCATCTTCTTTGGAGAGCTTCATATAGTACTATAGTCAATCTGAGCACAGTATAATGTTTACAATGTCGCAGTTGTCTTGGCCACATTTCCTCCATGTGCACTGTTTTTATTTGGGAATTTTCTGGTTTAAACATTTAATTTTACCTTCAGCAATGCTGTTGTCCCCGTGTCTTTATACTGCTTTGTAAAGAAATATATTCTTCTTGTTTCTGGGTTGATTCAGGTGCAGTATTTCAGCGACAGTTTATCCTGCTCTAGGGTGCCAACATTAGACGTATCCTTCCTGAAATGAATACTCAAGGACAGAACCGTGGCTGACACAGGAATAGGACTTTCAGGACTGTATATTATTGAAATTCATATCAGTTATACCCATATCGCACAATATCTATTGGATCACTCGACATTGAATCACATATTGAGTGCAGCGTGTCGCATTGCAAGGGTACTTTAGGGGGGCATAGCCACCTCAAGTAGCACCTTGTTTCTGCATGCATTTTATAGCAGGTCAGTCAATTAGACAACCGCTGATTAACACATACATGGATTCCTCTTTTATCGCGAAATGGCCGCTATTTAGCTTTATATTGCCTGTAGAATGGGCACTCCTATTATCTCCTGTGAACTGTGATAGCTGTTCCAGCATTTAGATTTATAACAGCTGATGTGCATCCATCAACAGCCATGTCAGCGTGTCCTTGAGAAAAACAATGACCATCACTCAGTTTTAACCAGCACTGAATGAAAACATCTTCAAATGTTTTTTATGTGGATTTTGCTCTTCCAGGTCAGACTGACATGTCTGGCTTTTGCAAGAACGTGTACTTATTCGTTCTGTGTGTGTGTGTGTGTGTGTGTGTGTGTGTGTGTGTGTGTGTGTGTGTGTGTGTGTGTGTGTGTGTGTGTTTCAAGGTGTGTCTATGCGTCAGGGTGGTGTCTATCTGTCATGAGGATGCATGTTAGTCAATGATGAGGCTGATGACTATTACATCGCCAGGTCAATACTGCCAATAGCCATTCAACAGAGATCGAGTACTTGACTCTGATTGGTGGGAATAGGACAGGATTCGCTGATGATTGGCTCACAGGCAGGAAGGATGACGGGATACAGCCGAAAGGCAACTTGTTAAAATTCAACATTGTAATGCACTTGCACCTGCGCTCTTTCTTTTCCTTTTACAGTACACATGCTGTTTGTTAATAGATGACAGATCGGAGGAAAAGTGGAGTCATTATTTTTATGCTGAGGAAAAACAGGAAGTCAATTTTACCCATTTTAAATAGACTTTGTAGTAAGTGAGTTGCTTATTCTGTGTGTGTGTGTGTGTGTGTGTGTGTGTGTGTGTGTGTGTGTGTGTGTGTGTGTGTGTGTGTGTGTGTGTGTGCACAGTAAGGGGACTATATTATTGGTGGGAAACAGATCTAAAATGTATATAGGGGATGCAAGTTTTCAGTTGCCGTGCATCCATAGAGACGGACCTGAAGGTTAAGGGTAGTGAATGGGTGATAGATGTCCCGCATGGAGCATTCATGGGTCCATCATGGCTCTACGAGACATTATATTCCTCATATGGGTAATTGTTTAAGTGGGCAATTTAGTGAACATGTGTTACTCTCGTTAAAGTCGCATCTGTAGCCTCATAAAGGTACATCTTCTCTATATAGGGCTAATATATAAATACTTGCTTCCTTATGAGCAGTGTGCAGACAAAATATATCAGAAGATAAAACATAATAAACACTCCTTCTATGCTGTTGTTTGATTGTTTACTTTCACATTGCATTTCATTTTATCTCTTTTTATTTTAATTGCATATTCCGTTTGAGGAAAATAGTCTGGTACATTATGTAAATGGGAATGCGCCAAAAAAATACCAGAAAAGTTACAATTTCATGTTTATTTGTGGCCTCTGTTTGAGTGTGGATCCCAAGAAAAAAGCTTCATATTATGTATGAAGTGTATGAATGTGTCACATTTTGATTTAAGGTCTGAATTGTCTAAATCCTGAATCTCACAGCTGAATAAAGTAGCTCCGTGTCACGGGGGGGGGGATTTCCATTTGACTGACCAGCGGATCGCTGCTTTTCCCACACGAGATAGCAGCATTTAAGTGTGTTTGTCTGTCCAGAGATTCCCAGAGACCGACTGAGCTTTAAGTCTCACACACGCTCGCGCACATACAAAAGGGGGGTCGGGAACTGCAAATATAGAACGGTCATAAATAGAATAGATATTCCATGTGCAGGCCGGATTGCAGAGCACATTGTGTGTATGTGAGTCTGTGTGTTTGTGCGTCCCCTGGGCACAAGTGTCTGTTCCCACGACCTGCCCTCCATCCGTTCTTCCTTCTCTGGATCCTTTCTTCCGTCTGTCCTTCCATTCACTGGCCAGAGTAATCAAACAGAGGCTGGTTTGGCAAGAAAGTGAAAGGGAGATTCAGACCACCGTTATGAGACATGATGTCCATCTGCCTCACTGTTGTCACAGGGGTGATCAGCCAGATGTCTGCAGTGGTGGAGAGGAACGAAGTACCTAATATTCTGCCGGTTTACGCTCCGACCCGTCTGTATTTCAGAGGGAGATATTGTACTTTTAACCCCACGTTGTTTATCTGACAGCCTTCGTGATTTTCCACATTTTAGATTTTAAATAACATGACAAGGCATCACTGGTTTCATCTCCAAGATTAAACCAGTGGTTGTCAACCTTTTGGGCTTGCAGACAAAGCGGTGATGAGGCCCCTTTGTCCTGTCTGCGTGTCTATGATTTGTTAGCAGTTTCACCACCAGAGTGATTTGTCCTCGTTTCGTTAACAGCGTGAGGCTGAAAATGTTAAAATGTCAGCAAGGCACAAAAGAATGCAAATGTATGTAGCAGAACTTTATTTTGTATTCTTTTCAACCCCATTTATCATTCACATACCCTCAGATATTAAGTAATAGTACTTAAGTAGGTCAGCTTTGAGCATCTTTAACATTAAAATGCTACTTATGCGTCAATATAGGCAAAATATGGCCACAATCTTTTATGATAATATCAGTTATTTTATATTGTGATAATGATATATATAAATATAGAAAGCTATAGGTATATCTTGGGTTCTGGTAGTTTTTACAGGTGAATTTAATACAAAATAGTATGTATAAAAGAACCACATGATGCTCTCCACTCCACAAATTAAAAGTACTGCGTATTATCTAATTTAATAAATCACTTTAGCACAAAAAAATTGTAATATATGCTAGTTAATACATTGAAAGACGATACATTATCATATTGAATTGCAGGTATTCAACAGTCCCTCCAAATATACTAACATCTTCATCACGAATCATTGTTCAGGACGAGACAATTCATCTGTCAAACGTCATCAATAGAATAATTTATGCCGTCTCCCCGTCTATAGTAGTGACACATGAAGACAAAAAAGCTTTATCCCATTATAGGACGGTGGGTTGTGTGGCACCAAATAAATGAATGCAGCCTGGGTTGAGTCATCAGATTCACCTCCTGATTATAGCCCGCAGTCAGATTGACATGAGGCCTGCACATTGTGGAGTTCGTATTCAGTGTCAAACACAATCACGTGGAACGGCCAGCACCATGATTAGAATTTGGAAAAATTCTAGCTCTCAGTAGCTTCAATAAATCCTGATTTACTGAGGCCAATTCTTCTGTTTCGTGAAGCATTGTCGTGCCGGTTTTATACATCTGACATCTCTTTTAATAGAACGTACGGGGACAGAACTGGTGTTGTGTGAGAACAGCCATAAAAAGACCAAAGAGCTGCTTTTCAAAATCCGATCAGGATCCTTCTAAAGAGTAGATGAAACAAAATATTTTATTTTAATCTCTTATATCAAGCTGCCTGTGGAGGGATTTAAAAAAACAAACAAAAAAACAGCCCGATTTAACTTGTGCAAGCAGCTCCATCCACAAGCCTCAGCAGGAACGATAGAGCCAAGCTGACTCAACGTCCTCCAAGCAGGTCCAGAGCTATTTAGTTAAGAGCTGATGCTGTTGACTTTGTTTGACATTTGACTCCCAAAATGAGCTTCATTTCATTGTTGTGTTCCCCAAGAAAATGGACCCATGTCTCCAGAAAATGACTTTGTGTGCTTGAGGGGCCAGGACAAATTTGTTCCTGGTCATGGAGAATGATGTCGAAGCAAACTTCAATGTCCTGAGGGCAAAGAGAGAAAAAAAAACACATAATTGAATTCTAAAAATAATTTTATTATCCTCTAGATAAAAAAAAAAAAAAACGTTCCTCATTCAGTTTTTCTTGCACTGACCTTCCCGGACCCGTCTGCTTCACGAGATTTGAGACTGTATTTACACAGCAGCCCGAAAAGATCTGAAAAATCGGCTTCCTTGTGGTTTCCCTCTGTTTAAGAGAGACGTGCATGACAAAATCAGAGCTTGAGTCATAAAAGAGTTTGAAAAACCAGATCTGCAGTGTGTGTGTGTGTGTGTGTGTGTGTGTGTGTGTGTGTAAACAC
Source organism: Eutrigla gurnardus (assembly GCF_963514095.1). Lineage (NCBI taxonomy): Eukaryota > Metazoa > Chordata > Actinopteri > Perciformes > Triglidae > Eutrigla > Eutrigla gurnardus. The sequence continues at coordinate 11,606,089 of NC_139932.1, read as the reverse complement.
GGCCTTGGCCCAAGAAAAGAACGCGGCTGAAGCAGACCAGATGTGCATAGGGACTCTGGGCAAATCAGATGTAGGTACAACATCTCTGATCTCTGTTTACTCCTGCAGAAATGAGTCTGTGCAAAGCTTGAGGCTGCTATGGATCATTATCCCCCCTCCCTCCACTCTCCCCAACCCCTCTCTCTCTCTCTCTCTCTCTCTCTCTCTCTCACACACACACACACACACACTTCATCAACATCATCATCATCTTTGTCCTCATCATCACCATCATCATCATCTGGATACCAGCCGCCGGTTCTCCACTGTTGCCTATACAGTCTCCCTCCCTCCTTATTTCTCTCTGGCAGACACACACACACACACACACACACACACACACACACACACACACATCTGGAAACAGTCAAAGCGTCTACATGCACGGGGAGGGGGGGCTACCTCTCTCTCTCTCTCTCTCTCTCTCTCCCTCTCTCTCTCGGTATCACTGCAGAGCTGAGCTGCAGGGGCAGCAGAGGCAGAGAGAAGAGAGAGCTCCAACTCCCGATCAGTGAGACACAGGCAGGCAGACAGACAGGCAAGCAGGCGGGCAGACAGACAGGCACGCAGACTGACTGACAGACACACCGCCGGACCATCATGGACTGGATCAGGACAGAGAAACCCGTCTCCGGATGAGACAGGACAGCCTGGCTTCTGGGTTTTTTTGTGGGGTGGGGGGGGGGACTCTGCTATAGATACGTGGAATAACCGACAACCTATTGGGAGATTTAACCCCGTGCTACCCGTGATGGAATATTTACACTCTTCTCGTTTTCTCATTTTTCTCTTCTCTTCCTCCCCCTTCTCTTCCTCCACCACCACCACCACCACCACCTCCACCTCCTCTTCTTCATCCTCTCACATTTTGACACACTGCTGAAGATGCGCACGAATGCGTCTTTTGCGCACTTCTATCGCGACCGACACTGACAGCGCCCGTGCGCTCCATAACCTTTTTGAAACCTTTTTTTTTTAAGACAACAAGATAGAGAGGAGAGGAAGAACGGGAGAGGAAGAGAGAGAGTGTGTGTGTGAGAGAGAGAGAGAGTGAGAGAGAGAGAGAGAGAGAGAGAGAGAGAGAGAGCGAGAGCGAACGAGGTGTGAATTGAATTGAACGCGGTGCTGGTCTCATGTTTCTCGCCTAGGGCCCGGATGTACCGAGAGATGCACCGGTGCGTTTTCCCAACCGGTTCCGCCGAAAGCTCCCTCTTTCTTCTCGCTTTCACCTCCATCATGGGGATTAGGTAATATTCACTCCATCCGAAGAAACTCTCCCCACAAACAAAATAACGGAATACCCAAGACTGTCCGTGTCAGACAGTTCTTTCCCCCCACCCCCCCTTTTTTATTTTCTTTATTTTTGGGGGCTTTTTTTTTTTTTTTCTCCTTCTCCCTCCGCCTCTCCAGCTTTTTTCCCCTCTCCCTCTCTCTCTCTGTGTGTCTCTTCCATTCACCTACAGCGATAACGCCGGACTACATTTATGGTAAATGAAAGCAAAAACATGTACATCCCGGAGGACACCCTTGAGAACCATCAAGGTATGTGGTGTTCTTTTTTTTTTTCCTTCTTCATTTTGAATGTATATTACCTGGCAAACATCTTGTAACTGTGCATGGGAGAGGGGAGGGAGGGAGGGATGAGGATCTCGAAATGGGGATGGGATGGGGGGAGAGGAGGAGGAGGAGGTGGTGGAGGGGGGAAAGGGGACGGGGTGCACGCTCCCTGGTCGTTTTCAACAGATGGACAAATGCAGATCTCTTTTCTCCACTTTCCCCCCTGTGTGCAGTTTGTTCATCAGACCCCCCCCCCCCCCCCCCCCCTCCTCTCTCACCCCCCTGCTATCTGCAGTTTGTGCCGCAAGTGAACTTGTGCCGTAATCACGATACAAGGCTGCAGGTAACCGCGGAGGCCCTTATCCCTGCTCCCCGGTTCAGTCCACACTTGTTGGGTTTTGACAGGCCCGTCCACCGGAGAGCATCATGGGTGGGCAGCGGTCACGTTTTAGCCAACAGGCACTTGTAGGCGGGGAGAGCAATATTGTTTTAGACGCGGAAACTGACGGCGAACGCGTGTCCGTGCGCATCGTTTGGCAGATCTCTCGTCCCCGAGGCGCGTCACTGTGGGAATAAACCATACAGCACGTATAGCGCTCTTGTTTTGTTGGCCATATGTCAAATGAACACACACACACACACACACACACACACACACACACACATACACACACACACACAGTGGTCGCTAAGGAGCAGGATATTGAGCAGCGCCCACCGATACGCGCACTCGATCACCACCACCGACCCCCCCTTTCCTCTATAATCAATAATCGCATTTGTCACGTTTTAATCCAAGTTTTCATCATCTCCGCGAGGCTCCTTAGCGGCGGCGCGCGAGAGAGATCGCGCGGAGATGACAGGTGGCAGTAGGAGGCCCCGCAGGACTTATTTGTCTGCTGAGAATCGGGGTTGTTGGTGTTGCTATTTCGGAAGGGGAGGAGGCAGGACACTCGGTTTGTCTCGCGCAAGGCACGACCGAAGTTCACTTTTTGTGAAGTGTTTTCTAGAAGAAAAAAAAGAGCGACACACACGCGAAGGGAGACTGGAGATCCAGGGCTGTGGTTTGTTTGGCGGTGAGGAAAGGGTCTGTTTGCATTGCGCAGTATTACGCGTCGCTCCTTCCACCCACGTTGCAGAGAGCGAAGCCCAGCAACGCGCTGGTTTATGGCCGGCCGGGCGATTCAAGCAGCAGAGGGTTATTATTTCTGCGATCACCATTATGATCTTCACGGCCATCATCGTGTGTCGTCGTCGTTAGTCGCCTGCTTTCGTCCACCGCTTCCATCACAACCACATACCTCTCTGCCTTGGCGACAGGTTCCATAGCAACAGGGGATGAGGAGAGGGGTGGCAGTGTATGTGTGTGTGTGTGTATGCATGTGTGTGTGCGCGCGCGCGTGCATCTGTGTCGCAGCGAGGCACATTTCACCAACAGTTTGTTCCAAAGAGCAACTGTTAGCTGCAGAAGCTGCAATCATGCTCATTGACTGTGATGCAGCTCAAACAGAAGGGCATCATCATGAGGGGCAGCAGGTGTGTGTGTGTGTGTGTGTGTGTGTGTGTGTGTGTGTGTGTGTGTGTGTGTGTACAGCCAGTCAGATCACATTCACCTTGATTGTCATGATGTCACCTCAATCTATTATCACCAACAACAAAAAAGGGGCCTTTCAGTTCAGTTTGTCCCAAGAAGTTATGGATATGATCAGTATCACCATCGTCATAAAGTAGAAGAACTTGAAAAATAGATGGGTTTGGTTGCTTTTCATAGGAAAACATCCAAAGTATTTGTCAGGATTATCGTCCCTCAGCAGGAGGTGATCGGTCCCAAGCTGTCGCCGCCTTCTTGTGGGGGCGATCGGTCCTTCATGCCCGTCCAAAAGTCGAACAAACAAATTCAAATGTCACAGCGGAAGGTATTTCCGCTTCGGTGTGAGTTCAGGCTGCAAAACATTAGCTCAGCCTCGTGGATGCACACTGTTTGTCTCACCTGGAGGCACAAACTCGATATAGCGACTGACTCGACGAATCGCCAGACTCCTCCAGACCAGCTGAAGAGAATCGCCTTGTTTGTGATGTTTTGGAGCTGACAGAATCACGTGTGAATAAGCTCTGTAGCTATACTTGCTCATCCGTGTCATTCAGGTGCAGCTGTTGTTGCGGTCGTAGGACATTTGTACCAACTTCAGCTCAGGCTGCGAGTCTACCTGGGTGGTGGTTTTTCAGCACCACGGACAGTTCATTCTTCATTTGTCTATTGACAGCTACATGACAGCTATCGAAGAGTGACAAAGACGAGACATTGGCGCTGACTTATCACTGTCGGCATCCTGCTTTGCTTTTATGTCACGGCATTTTTAGTTTGCTTTATTTGATATGGGAATCACAGCTGCGTTAGAATTCTCAATTTTCAACACCTGTCCACATACATTTCTCATCCTCCCCCTATTTGTTTGGGGCAGTGGTGAGGTGGAAGGAGGAGGTGGATATCATAGGAAATATGGTTTTTCGTGCAGATGAAAGTAGTGTGGAGCGTCGGGAGGCCATTCTTTAACTAAAAGTTGCAGCAGTTCAATTTCAACTCCGACCCTGACCTCTCTTCTCTCTATCGCTGGAGGCCAAAGAAAAAAACAAATTTGTCCATGAGGGATTCTGGGAACAGAAGGTCCGGCCTTGCACGAAAAAACACAGAGCAGAAGTTATCCTCCGAGGCCCGCCTGACACCAAATTTATCGGCCACATTAGATTCTCTCCCCGTTATCAGTTAGCTTCCAACTTTACATCCGCTCCGTAATTCAGACAGAGTTGATGTTACACATGATTGCACCGAATGCTCATGTTCGCAGAGTGAACCAGTTATACCGCAGCCAACATCATCTAACTTCCTTCGAATGAATGGCACACGTTATACTGTTCTAATGGTGGCTTTGAAACAAATGCACACTTGTGGCATCTCATGTCGTCACGCGTGTAGAGGAGGGACATTAGGAAAACACACACAGACACGTGCACACTCATTACAGCGGCAGTTTTAGTAATCAGCGAGTTGATTTTCCCGGTGGGCATTGTGCCAGAAGCATGATACCTCCGTTAGGGATATTAATTGGTTTCCGATGGTTACCCCCGGGGTGCTGGCCACCCGCCAAATCATCTCACTCTCGTGACTCGACTTGATATGCTCCGTGATTCCACTGAAGTCGCCCCAAAAGACACGTCGCACGTGTTCCCTTTGTAGGAAGCATCTCACGCTGAGCTTATGTAACACGTGTCTGCAAGAGCACGTGAAAAAGAAACACTCGTTAGGTGGATTTAAGGTAGCTCAAGGTATTTTGGTTTGACACATTCAAAGATTATTGTAATTAAGACAATCAAAAAGATGTTGTTTTTTTTCTCTTTCCTTCTTTGAAACCACATCAACTGCAGGTGGCAGAGTTGTTGCCTTCCACAAATGAAGACAAGAACCAACTCATTTATTTTAAATTTGTTTTAATTAGAATCCACAGGGGCAGAGAAAACAGCTAAGCCCGCTAAGCCATCTATCAGCACGCTCACCGTAAATGGAAATCTGGGCAATTAAGCGCCAATCAACCGTTAGTCGATCCAGTCGTTGCTCAATATCAGACTGGACCTAATTCCTGGCGAGGTGGAGGAGACGGGAAGGGAGCATGGAGAACTTTGGTCGGGGGCCCTGTTGTGTAATACGGCAGCAGCCTTGAAAGTTTTCTTCCAAGATAATAAAAAAACTGATATTTCTGTCTGATCATATAGCCTAGGTCACATTTCTGAGGTATTATTGCACCATAACCCACTCTTTTGCTCTCTAACGTTCCCCTTAGTGAGTTTTTAGCCTGTTTGAATGGCAGAGCTCTGAGCAGTAGGGCAACTAAATGTGAGGCCTTTTGTAATCAAATGTTATTATCAGTGACTCTCCTTAGGCCGTTTGAGGGAACAGCTTCAGCTGACCAGATTCATTTATGATTTTAAGTGGGACGTGCCGGACCGTAAACACAAACAAATAAAGTGCCCCCTTCCCTCCTCAATCTCAGTCGCCAAAATAAAAGCACTTGAACTTGCATCTGCTCTCACACACGAGGAAGCGTGTCCCTTTCTGTTGGCTGGTTTGTGTCTGCGAGCAACGGAAAACGCAGACACACTGTGTCTCTCCTCGGCCCCTGTTCCTCGCCACGGCTTTCAGAGAATGTTAACGTCTTTAATAATTCAGTGCCGAGGCACAACTGTTGCGTTTGTCTGTTAACCTTCATGCTTCCTCGCGTATTCACTCGACCGCAGCCTGCTGACCGCCGAGCTGCTTCACCGGAGGAATTGGGGTTTAGTTGTTAATTTAGTAGTTGTGTTTTAAGTGATATGATGCTGACTTTTGGCCTGCAGTGTTGTTGTTTTTTTTTTCAGTCCCGCTGCTCTCATCAGCATCATCTTCAGCAGCTTCGGAGCCAAAGCTCTCGAGCTGTTAAACGTAACTTCTGAGAGGTAGAAAGCCTGTGAAACACATCCATACACTCTCAGTGCTCCAGGCTTTATACTGCTCCACTACACATGGGCTATAGGGTCAGAATAACGTGGCTACTGTATGTGTGTTAGTCACAGCCAGGTTGTAGCAGCTGTAGCAGTAAGGGTGGAGCGATTGTATGGAAGCGATTAAAGGCCAATCAGCATTGGAGAAGTTTGTATCGGCGCCTCGGAGTGTGTCATGGCTTCAACTCAAGGATGTGACTCAACAGCAGCTGCTCTTTAACGTAAAACACCATCTGAGAGACAAATAAGACACATGGAAGGGAAGAAACAGGGGAGGAGGTGGGGCTGCTAAGCGAAGAGGAAATAATAGAAAGGAACGACAGATTGAAGGATGTAAAGGGGAAAAAGTATGGGAAGAGGGACGGAGAGAAAAAAGACGGGCTGGCAAGAAAACAGAGGCAACGGAGGAAGAGAAAAGAGAGGAATAAAGGGCAAGAGACAGAGGGATGGTGGGAGAAGTGAGGGAGCTCAGGAGGAGGAGGAGGAGGATTATCCATGACTCTGTCTTGCTTAAGCCTCTGGTTGGGTATTGGAAATCTATCCGGAGGCTGTCCTCTGCTCTTAGTGCTATCGGGCCTCAGTCTTCAATTCTGGTGGGACAATACCAACACCGGCTGCACCATGGGTCTGCAGCCTGTATGTACCTGCTTGGCTGCCTCCGCCTGTGTGTGTGTGTGTGTGTGTGTGTGTGTGTGTGTGTGTGTGTGTGTGTTTGTGTGTGTGTGTTAGAGCACATGTCCAACCTGAGCACAGATTTGACACACACTCCTAGTCTATCGATCTGGCTGAAGCCACCGGTGGAAATAATGACTCCAGACCTGCGTCCTCTCTTATACCCCCCCCCCCTCCCCCTGTCTGTCTCTTTCCCATTGTTTACCTTAAGTCACCCTTAAATCACATGTAGCTGTCTGAAAGGAATGTTTAAGTGCTAAAGGGGCCTAAAAACCCTCTGAAGATTATTACCGAAAAAAAAGCGTATTGAGGGTGAGACTCGTCGAATTGATTTTTGCAGGATGTTTTTGCACATGGATGTAGGGCATCATTTCCACCCAGTTTGACAGTCTAGCTTTGATTTACTCTACGCTATGCCTCTCTCTCAACAGTGTCCTCCTACTGTCCAGCGGCCATGAGCGAAATGAGTTTTGGGCTGGGAAAAATATTAGTATCTGCTGTAGATCGTCTTCTATTTCCGCCATCAGCTCACACTAAGAGTGTGTCCTGGGTCTCGCCTTACAGGCTACTTACACCTTCATCACCTTTATGGGCTTTTTTAAAAGTCATTTAATCTATATTTTGACTCGAGCTAGACATGAGGCAGATAAGGACAGAGCTCTTTTTTTTGGTAAAACTGCAAAACTGGTTTCTCGTTGAAAGTAAAGTTAGCCGGACTACAAAAAACTTTAAAAAAATATAACACATCCTTCGACACAAACCCACCCAAAAGTGCTATTATTACAGAAAGCATGATGACCAATTTCTTGAAATGCAGCCGCGTGTACGTATTACATAATGCATATATAGATAACACTGTTCTCAGGGTTGTATTCTGATATCACTCTGTCCTCCTACTGCTGAGACCAAACCTACGCTCTAGCAAGGATGTATAGAAACCCTGATAAATATTTCAGTCTAACATGTCGTTTACAACCTTTTGACCCCCGAAGGAGGGCTCCGCATGCCTTTAGTGGCCGTCTGGAGTCTGCACTCCTATTCTGAGACGTTAAAACGTGCATACGTCTCCCAAGTTCCAGGAGAAGCTGAGAGACGAGAGCAGAAATCTGAAGTCTTATATTATTCATGGCCGGCCATGCGTTTCCTCCCTTCTGCGTCTGTCCTTCCTTCTCTCGTCGTCGTGTCGTCGCCTCGTCTTTCCTTGTAGCTCATTTGCTTTGTTTCCCCCCTCTCTCTCTCTCTCTCTCCCCACCCCTCAATCACTCAGCCTTTTAGCGTCCGTTCGTTTCGGGGGGGTTTATCGTTCAGTGAGACCACATTTCCTTTTCTTCTGTGAATTAATCGGTCCATCTGCCTGCCTTTACTGTAACAGTCTGTTGCATTCGAAGTAGATCTAACCACAGAAAAGCATGATGCAAAGCGCCATTTAGCGTCCCAGCGGGGAATGAAGGCTCTGAGCTCGACGCACAGAACACAAAGTGAACAAACCCACAACTCCATTACTTAGCAGGACAACTTTTACAGCGTTCTATATCTAGGAGGGGGAAAAAAAACATGTAGGCAATATAAGAGATGTGTGTTATAATCGGCAACAGTCAGTAAATCCAGGTTTATGGCCTTATATAAATCCGCTGTATCTCCTTCTTTGTGTGTGAAATGCTCAGCCATGTGAGCTGGATGCTGTGAAACGGTAATCGTGGTTTCTCTCTTCGTGGTTTCGTGCGTCTTTGTTGCCAAACTAGGTTGGGGTCACGTCACCGCTTGTGTAAGTAGTAATGGTTTTGTTTCGAGGTTGTGAGGCTGAGGTGCAATTTGAACGGATGTGGTCATTTTCACGGAGCCAGTGCTCCCAATCCAAAAGCTGCTATTCAATTTTTTTTTAAGCAAAATCGCTGTTCATTTTGGGACATTTTGGCCTTTTATTTTTAAGATAAAAACAGAAACAACGAAGTAGCATGTGCAAGACGGAGATCGGAGCATTCTGATGATTTCCTTGACTAAATTAGTGCAGGGGATTAAGAATGTTATGCATATTAAACATATCATTACAATAATGATGTGCATTGTGTAGGAATGACCACAATCTAGGTGGGTGATCACTGTTGATGTAAAAGACTTTAGATCGTATCTCACTTTTCTTAGCTTGTCCTGCACTGTAGCCTCAGGTCGTGTGTGTGTGTGTGTGTGTGTGTGTGTGTGTGTGTGTGTGTGTGTGTGTGTGTGTGTGTGTGTGTGTGTGTGTGTGTGTGTGTGTGTGTGTGTGAGAGAGAGAGAAAGAAGGCATCCTACGTTGGTCTCATTGTAAGAGGGATGGGTGTGTTCGCCATCTGAATCCTTTCCCTGGTCTTAATATGGAGTCTAATAGCAGTGAATGTTAATGAGTAGAGACTGAATAATGATGCTGGAAGGACAGAGGGGCGTCACACAGAGACGACGGAGGCACGGCGAGTCTCGACGGCACTCGAGAAGCTTGACACGTGTGGATTTGTCCAACCAAAGGACTTGATACTGTTTTTGAAAGTTGGATTAATAACAAATCATGTATATTCTTCATTACGCCAGACTGATTCCCAATGCATTTCTTAAATGCATTTTTCCGGCCTTCCGGACAACCATTGGCATCTGTTCATGTTTGTTCATTGAAGGTGACTCTCGCTGTAGACTTGTATCACACCGATGAAGGAGTTTCAGCTATTTTTAGTCAAATCGGATGTTCGTGGCGTTGCATTGCAGGTGTGAGTGCACATTAATTTAGTCGACTCTGTTTTAACCTCGTTTGAGCAACACCTTCGACACGAATTAATGCACACTTGATGTTGACTGTGATGGATTACATAACGCAAGATCATCACTTTTCGATCTGAGCTCCACAGTAATCAAGACCGGAGAAAAAGCAGGAAATGAAAACAAGAACACAATAACCAATGAATATAATAAATGAGGTTAAAGCAGACATGGCACAAGAAGGTGGTTAAGAGGTGGGCCTTTAGGGCCTTTAATATATAAAGTGTCTCTTCCAGTTTATGTTTGCGTGAGCTTAATTTAAAAGTGATAAGAGGTAGAGGAGAGAGGGAGAACGAAGAGTAAAATGGTGTTTTTTGACAGCTTTTTTTACGTAGATTTAAAAATGTTTTCCTGCTGGAAGCAACGCAACACCGAGCTCCCCAAAGAAACGTGTTTCCTTTTGCTGAGTGGGAAGATCTCGCAGAAATGTTGTCACTTTTCTCTCACAGGAAGTGAAGTTTGAAGCACTGGTAGTCATGTGTTTCCATCAGGCTCTCAGTTCCAGCAGTCTTGTTAGTCGGTCCTCTGGTGGGCTTGTCATGGATGGATAGCTGCACTACAGAGAAGGTGGTCCGTCGCCATGGGCTTACACACACACACACGCGCACACACACACACACTGCTACGAGCATCACCCTGCTGGGTGACAGCACCCAGGAAAGACAGATTAAACTAGGAGTGGAGTGATGCATCTCTCAGTGTGTGTGTGTGTGTGTGTGTGTGGTTTTCTGCCTCTGGGTGTATGCGAATGTGCATTTGTTTGGGCACTTTCTTCAGTGCGCGTGTCTGGAGCCCATAGCTGTCAAATCACGTCTTGGAGCTAAGAATCATGGGTAACAACAGCCTGTTGTGTAGCCCGCGGCAACCGAGCACTTTCTGTTACTTTTCTTAGTCTGAACCCAGAGAGGAAAAAGGTTAAGTAACACTTCGGCGTCAGACTAGGAGAGGCAGTTGGTCTAAAGATGACATAGAACAACCCTGTTTTCTTTTAATACATCTAATGCTGCTTTACACCTTGCTTCATAATCACCTTTGAACCTTGGTTTTGGGTGAAAATCACGAGGTGCGGAATAAGAGATGTCGGGCTGCTTTAGAAACGACGCTTTTTTGTGAGCTGATCGGTTCAGATCAGAAATAGATGTTTCCATTTTTAGCCGGGCTTCGCTTTCATGTAAGACACTGAAGAAGAAATAATCACGCCCTGGGGGCCTCCGTAATGCATATGTTTGATGTAGCGTCGTTCTGTTCATCTCGCAGGTCTCTGCATATCACGATAAGCCACGGAATACACAGCATTGGGAGATATTTCCAAAATGTAACTTAACACTTCATACCGTAGTGAAATGGCCCCAGCTTGCCGGGAAGCCGTTCATCTCATTTTCTGTAAGTGTAGCATTAAAGCATGGTGGGATTTATTCTTTCGATCCTACATTTATGCTACTCTGGTTGCGGAAAATGAGGACGGAAGTTGTCACTTGTCTGGCGATAGAAGCGTGCTTTCCTACACGGTGACAGGAGTGTAAGTTGTTCAATTTTATGATTTTATAGTTAGTCCACTCTGTCCATCCTGGACATTTATATTTCTATGCTACAGACTCAAATTTAAAGCGGTACTTTAAACTTTATGTCCCAGGCTTTCTGTTCAAGTCTCAAGCCCAATCCACGTTAACCCCGGTGACATCATCGCTGGTGTGTTGAGTCCCTCCAGGGACACTGGTTTCAAAGGCTGAGTACTGAGTGTCCCTTTTAGGTCTCTGTCGCTGCTGGCGAATGCTTCTCCAATCAGGACAACATAAAGAACTATCACAGAAGGGATGTGACCTGTCATTACCTTGATTAAGATACGTTGGTTACTGCGTTTGAATAGTATCCATGGCAACAAGCACCAGCCGAGTAGGTAGCTTTGGAAATGCAACCAGTGAGATGATCTTTTATGTTTCTGTTTCCTTTTATCTGTTTAGCCTTTCTTTATTTCACTCTGTTCCGTCTGCATTTCTGTTCAGTTCTCTTCTTTTCATCTGTCGTTACCATAGCGACCAGGGCGAGAGAGGATGAAACTAAGGTTAGAAGGCGAGCCTCCTGAAAAAATCTGTCCGAAGTCCTGTACTTCCTTTTTTTCCACTTAAATGGCCCTTTCATCCCTCCTCTTATTGCTTCTTACCTTTAAATCTCTTTGATATCATTTGCCAGTTGTGTGTGTGTGTTTCCTGTTTCGCCTACTTCCCTTTCTCCTCTTCTCTCCACGCCTCCATTCTTATTAAGTCAAGGTGTTTGGGATGAAATGACCCAACTATATAGGCCATCAGAGTGTCCTTGACTGTCTATGTGTGTAAAAGACTGTGTGTACTGCTATCCCATCTATCTAGGCCAGTCTTGATGTGTGTGCTCCACGGACCACTTCCCCACAGACCACATTTATGTGTGTGTGTGTGTGTGTGTGTGTGTGTGTGTGTGTGTGTGTGTGTGTGTGTGTGTGTGTGTGTGTGTGTGTGTGAGGAAGAGAAAGAGTTAGTTAGTGTGTATGTATAGAGCAGTCCACTTCCCAAAAGACCAGACTCACTTTCACACTCTGGAGTCATAATGGCTAAAACAGGCTTGTTACAGGACTCCTAACTACAGTGTGTGTGTGTGTGTGTGTGTGTGTGTGTGTGTGTGTGTGTGTGTGTGTTTCCATCTCCATTGCTGTGCCTATAATCCGCTCCAGAAAGAGGAGGGGGTTTTAAATGGCTGGTTTAACTCTTTATGGTAGCTTTTCTGTGAATTTGTATGGCATCTGTCTGTCTGTCTGTCTGTCTGTCTGTCTGTCTGTCTGTCTGTCTGTCTGTCTGTCTGTCCGTCTGTCTGTCTGTCTGTCTGTCTGTCTGTCCCTCTGTCTGTCGGCCAACCCGGGGCTGAAATATCTCAACTGTCAGATAAATGGCCAAGAAATTCATGGTTCCCAGAGGATCATCCCCATTAACTTTGGTGATCCTCTGACTTTTCCTTTAGTGCCACCATGACATTGAAATTTGTGGTTTTGGATAAAATATCCTGACATGGAGGGGATTGCAATGAAATTTACGACACATAGCCTTTTGGAGATCCCTCCAGGAACATTTCTGACTCTGGTGATTGAGTGACTTTTCCTCCAGCCCCACCATCGCATCAATACTTAATTTGCCAAATATTTCTGATATATGGCCGAATACCTGCAAAAACTCATTCCCATCAGCTTCAACTGAACTTGCTAAACCATGAAAAAGGTGGAAAATATCAACTGGTTAACATCAACCCTTTCATTTTTCATTTTCTTTTCTTGTATTCATGTATTTCGTGTACACACAACCACGTCAGCCTTACTCCTTAGTCAGAATCCATTCTGTGTGTGTGTGTGTGTGTGTGTGTGTGTGTGTGTGTGTGTGTGTGTGTGTGTGTCTACCAAAGTCACCCAGTATGGAAATGAGTGAGCCATCACACACTCCATTTCAGCCGACTAGAGGGAGATAGTGGGCGTGGTGGTGGGGGGGTGATGCAACCGTGGCTATTCGTCTTTCTCTCAATCTTCCGATGTGCTCCCCCCTTTCTCTTCTTCTTCACCTCTCTCCATCCTTTACCCTCATCTCATCTCCTCTTCACAGCTGTGATTTGTATTCTGGATCAATACGTCTTAAGAGAGAGAGAGAGAGAGAGAGAGAGAGAGAGAGAGAGAGAGAGAGGGGAGACGGTAGGTTTTTTGGGGGGATTGGCTTGGCGCCTGTAGTGATGTCATCAGAACAGGAGGCGCGACATCGTCTGTTGTCATGTCAACCAAAAGAGATTGAACCTGCTCATGAAGAGAGAAAGAGAGAGGAAGATAAAAGGATGGGATGGAGGGATGGAGAGGAGAGATGAAGGCAGCTGATGTGTAAAATGTTGGAATTGAAATAGTCATGCTTTATGAACGTGGAACACAGACTTGCCTTAATGTTGCCGTGTTAAATACACACCCCGGCCTGTCCGCTGCCGCCGCCGCCGCCGCCGCTGTTTAACATCCTCCGACGCCGTTCCCTCCGGTGTTTTCAGCCGTGGACAGTGTAAAATGTCACGGCTGGTCTCCTGCGTGCGTGCGCCCGGGCTGCAGCGTGATAAAGTTGATGATTAATGACATTACCTCAACGTGGCAGACGGGTAACCATGGCGATACCACATTAAACAAACACTGCGTTCCAACCAGGGGACACAGAGAGAGGGAGGGAGGGGGAGGGAGGAGGAGGATGTTTTTTCTGGGAGATTTGTTGCGATTGTGCGGGACAGAACGGTGGACACCAGAACGCAGCTCAGACCTTTTAAAGGGTCAGCTCGCTCAACTATTATGAATTTGCTACCATGTCAGGAGAGAATGACATAACTGCTCTTCTATTTGTTACTGGAACTGTTTCACGGCTGCTCATGCATCGAGTGATTCAGTGTCCTTTTTGTTTTTTTCTGAAAGCTGTTATAAAACCCACATGTGATTTAAAACCATTTCCTTGTCCCTTATTTCCCCCTGACCCTTCGTCCATCCATCGTCTTTCTCATCACCTTCGGTCTGTTCATCTGTGCTTAGCAGGAATCTTTATTTTTTTGCATCCCTTTCCCTTCCTCTCTTCCGTCCCTCCTCTGACTGCTATGAACTCTCCGGTTTCCGTCCCCCTAGTCTTCGCTAATGAAGCAGAGACCTGCTTGGGGCCATTTTCCTCTCTATCAATATTCTATGCCAATTATCAGGGTTGGGTTATTAACACTGACACGGGGAAACATGTCGCAGTGCTGGGTCCTCACACACACACACACTGACACACACATGCATATAAATGTACAGCGAGCGCATGGGGGCGGCACACAGAGTGTCTCGTAGGCGCTGACAGACGTCGGTGTGTGTGAGTGATGCCAGTAGGTCACGCATGTTATTTCTGCTCAGTGTGATTAGATGATGCGTCTGTGAGAAAGTGCCGAAGGGGTCATCATGTGACGAGCTGTTCTCTACCACGCTGGCAACTTAAATGTCACCGTTGGCTGTGGGTTCGATTATTGTCTTTTTTTAACTTTAACTTTTGCAGTTCTTAGGAATGTAGCTTAGCTTCTCCAGTCACATGATTGTTGCCTCTTGCCTTTTTTTGCAATTCCGGTTCCCTCATCTCGGCTGGGATTTATGGTAGTGGTGTTCATTTTTTTCAGTTTATCTTTAAGTATCGTGTCACAGAGCTCATTTTCTGCAATAATCCAAAACTACAGAGCAGAAATCCCATTGGCTTTTTGTCGAGGGAACCGGTGCGACGCTGACTTCCGGGGGTTGGCTTGCAAAAAATCTGTCATCCCCGCAGCGCTGTCTGCTGTCTGGTGTCTGGGAAGAACCATGCGAGCAGCTCCCCAGCTTTCACAGCAGCTTATCATAATCAACTTTCATGCCGACACCAGGCCCAACGTAGCAGCGGTGTAATAAATGCTGATTCCCCCACATTTCACTTATGCTCTTGCTAATTATTGTCAGTGCTAACAGCTCAAGAAGGCAGCAGGTTGCTAAGTGTTAATGTTGCAGGAAGTTATGTCACAACACAGTGGGGATGATTGGAGAGCAGATGTTGAGGTACTTGGTAGACTGCTTGGTAAAATGTTTTCCTGAGGTGGGCCGGGACCTGAAAGTGAAAAAAAAAAAAAAAAAAATCAATGGTCTTTGAAGCATCCTCACCACGGGATCTGAAATTGAGTGTGCCTAAATATGGTCGACTTTCACTGCAGGAGTCGGCCTCATTAAAACAAGCACATCACAATTTGTGATAAACTGCAACTAGTGTTGTGTTTTGGAGGAGGACGAGGCCATGAAAGGAAGTTCACTGCTGGTCAGCGAGCGTGCAGCCTATTTACAGTGGTGTTTGCCAACAGCAGGCGGCCCACAGAGACGCTCGCACAGAAGGAGAGAATTCAGTTGGACGGACATTTTTTCACGATGATCAGTTCACAGATTCAAGCTGCTGGTCAGAGCTAATACACTAGCATTTGTGACATTTGTGAGGCTTGCCAGAAACAAGCACTCAAAGCCTTGACCCGCGTTTTAAACACTGCCGTAACTTATTTCAATGGCTCCCGATTTAGACTCCAGCTAGCTAAATGTGATGGATTTGTATTCCAGCGTTCAACCTGTTACATAATGACATCCAACTATTTCTCTAAATATGAATGTGCTCCTCAAGCTTGAAGTATCGTTGCTTTATATAGCCCATATTTTTCCATTTTGCATTATATCCGTCATTTTTTCTGCTGAATGTAACTCAAAGCAAAGCGCCGAAGAGGTATAGCCGTGATATTGTGATTTTTCTACAGCTGCTTGTGACAAGCGAGCCCAGGGTTTTTAGTGTTTGGCAGTTCAAACAGGCAACATCAGCCAGTCCCACTGTGTGAGCCAGCTGCTTGTCGACTGCCCGATCTGATAGGCCTGACTGATGAGAGCACGCACATGGAGATAGAGACCGATACAGTCAAATGGTTTTTTAAATATACACACAAATACATACTCACACGCACACATGTTGGACCTCTTTTATACCTTCACTCCCCTTTTTTTAACTCTTTTTTGCTTTCACTCACATCACAGCGTCTCTGTGCTGCTTCGCTGTCTGTTCCTTCTTCCTGTCTGTCTTCTGTGTGTTTTTTCTGTGTGTGTGTGTGTGTGTGTGTGACTGTACCTCTAAGTCAGGCATCTGGTGGCTATCAGAGTTAATCACCCAGGCTTCCTACAACCGCCCGTGACACTCAAGCTCACGCAAACACACACAATGGCACACGAAGCAGACAGCGCATTAAGACAGTGTTGGAAAGTAGGATAGACAGCACGGCGGTGGATGCAGAAATGGGGGGCAGTGAGAGGCCAAGGGGGGGGGGGAAATGGTGGAAAAAATGATGGGGGGTGGAAGGTGGCGGGAGGTGTGAAATGGGCTATCACACATTCTGGCATTCAAGAAAAGTAGGACTCGATAATGGCGCCGCCGCAGCGCTTAAATAGATGTGAGCGGGACGTGTGAAAGGCCCGGACGGAGCAGAGCGGCGTTCAGTCGGCGTGCCGGAGCCAGGTGAATGAGTCAGAGGAGAGACGCAACACAGTCGACGTTCTTTCTCCAGACGAATTAAGTCGAAATGTCAGACCGAATGCGTCACATCCTGGGAGTTTCAAACCGGGAGTAACACTAAGAAATACACAGAGGTCAGAGTCAAAGTCAGGTTGGCTCGACGATCACGAGCTCTGTGATTCGGATACAGACTTTTCACGGCCAGGGTTGGCATTCATTTTCCAGGGCTGAGTCAGGCCAGGGCCGTCCTGTCGGGGAGGACAGGTCAGGGCCTGGAGATGATGAATCCACTTATGAAAGTGAGACGGGGAGAGGGAGACAGGCGGCGCTTTTTTTCCCCCTGACACTCCTCCGCCTCCTGAGCCGAGCTACACGCCGGGCGATCGCGACGAGGACAGATGCCGCGCCGTGATTTCCAGCAGCGTAGCCGATGTCGCGGGTGAAAGGTCAAAGAGTGTCTCAGTTGTTTTTGGTTGCTAGGCACTTCATTATTTTTTCCATTTGAGGGGGAAAAGTAATTTGTTCTGGGTTTCCTTGTCATCTGGCTCTTGTTTGTAGTCGTTTTGCGCTCACTGTTGGCCCGCCAGTGAAACTTTTCCATTATTTATTAGCGAAGCTGTAATGCGACTCGGTCCGCGCTGCGAGCGGGGGCCGAGCCGCGGCACGCCGCTCCTCGCGGCGGAGGAGTTGTCGGCCTCAGGAAGACAGCTGTAGTCCATCTAGACTGTTTACCGTCAAACAGACAAGGTTGGGACACCTGGTACACTCCAAATGTGTCTGTCCCTCCTCCTGACTCTGTCTGTCTCTCTCTATAACGCTCTCCTTTCATCTCCCCCTTGTTGAGCTCCATCCTTCTCTCGCCGCTCATTTTCCCGGGCTACAGTGACAGCTTTGTCATGTATTTTTTACTGCATGGCTCGTGTTGTCTGCGCCTACATGTTTAAACTCGGGGCAAGTTTTAACTGGCCAATTAAAACCACGTATCTCCAAATTTGGTGATTTGGAAGTTCTCTTTTGGAACTGAGAACATTTTTCAAAGAACTCATATGCTTCTTGTTTGAAATAAACAAACAACAACAAACATTATTTATTTAAATAAAATGCAATAAATACAAATGATGATGATAATCACAACATTAGTGAAAATTACTATATTGCGCGTAAATTATCCTATTACTATCCTATTATATATCCTTATCTCAGGGTGTGGTCTCTTTTTTTTGTATTTGTTTTCGTGATTTCAGCATCTAGAAGATGTAATTATGCCATCGACCTGGGACGCATTAGACATGCAGCGCAAAGTGAAGGGAACTGGGTGTAATGAATCTCATGTTTCTATAACTAATCACCTGACCTTAGAGCAAACGCTGTTGCGGATGTCGTCTCCTCCCCTCCGTGTCGCATGTGTGTCGTATAATGGGTGCATCCTGAGTCGTTTCCATGGCAGCCACCTGACATCACAGTGTATGGACGGTTTTTTTTAATAGGCTTTTCATACTGACTTCAGTAGATATAAGACCCTTTGTTTCTGTGGCAACCTTGAGGGAGAAAATGTTTTCGGTTATGGACTTTGATTTGGTTCTGGATGCTTCTGTTGTAGCAGAGATTCTTCTGGAGCACAATATGGGAGAAAACCTGGTCCCACCACTTACTGTCCACTGACTGCTCATATACACACACAGAGAGACACACAGAAACACACACACTGCTGCTTCCCCCAGTCACGCTGCTGCCTCCTGGGATCAGCGAGAGCAGCTGTGCTAGCAGTGCAGTCGTAGTAAATCAGAATTTTCTCCTAATTGACCTGCCTGCTTAGAAAAATGGAAAAATGAAAAAAAAAAAAACGCAGCCTGGGAGAGGATAAGTGTTTATTTAAGCCAAATACACAGAAACATACAACAACAACACAGAACATTTAATATTGAAGGAGACAGTTTTTAAGTGTCATATCTAATTAATATATATTAGGTCCGTTAGGATTACATTTCAAAACGACTAAAATGGATATTTTCCCATTCAGTTAAAGAGCTACTTTATTTGATTAATTCTCAGGTTTTGGTCATAATTTATAAACAGCTTTTGCGAAGTTGAGGCACTCCATCACAATAATCACACACAGTATAATTACCCATTTGGGCCTATGAATAATACCCACTTCATGTGTGGTCGCAGTGTGATTGGAGGCCCGTGCACAAAGCTTTGAAGAAGGTGCACACAGTTTATTTTTATTGAATTATTTCCTTCTTGTTTGTCACTTATTGTTTTATTAATCACCTCTCCCTTCCCCCCTTTTGTCCATCGTATCAAAAGGCTATTGTCGAGCTCGTTATGTGACTCTCCTCCCCGAGCGCGCTCACTCACTTGGCTTTGATTGGGCGGAGAGAGAAACACCATAGCAACAGTCAGCTGATAGATTAGAGCCCTAATTGGGAAGAGAAAGCCACTGTGATTACACACACACACACACACACATTGTATGAGAAGGAAACGGAAGCCGGAAGACGAAGTACTTTCTCTTTCTGTGCAACAGCGTTGCCGTTTATGTTACACATCCGACCATGCGCTGGGAGCCACAGTGTTACTCACTCAGCTGCATTGTCAGAATCCAACATGGCCGCTTCTCCCTAGCAGAGTTTTCCCCATGCCCCTCCATCATCTGTGTTAATCAGCACCGTGTGGAGCCACTCCACATTCATTACTCCTTGATTAATCCATTAATTATGAGAAAACTCAGTTTGATTGTTACTGAACAATATGAGTGTGTGTGTGTGTGTGTGTACTTACTATGCATATGTGTGGTCGTAACAACATTGCCTTCTTTTTTATTGTCTTCTTTCCTTTATGTGACTGTGTGCGCTTACATAAAAAACTTTACATTGTGTGTGTGTGTGTGTGTGTGTGTGTGTGTGTGTGTGTGTGTGTGTGTGCTGAATGGATGATTAAGCTAGAGTGGCTGTAATTAGCAGTGGGCTAATAGAAAGTGGTCATGCAGGCAGAGCTTGCTGTGCATTACAAATCACTGCAGCTGGCCCGCTCGCTCCTCAAGGTGACATTCGGCCCTGCGTGGATCACCTGAGAGGAAGGTGTGTGAGGGTGTGTGAGGGTGTGTGAGGGTGTGTGAGGGTATGGGATGTCTGATCTCACTTCTTTTGATTAACAAGCAGTCTCCGGACAAAAGAGAAAACCCTTAAGAGGGCTATTTGCTGGACTTAAGTTACAAAATATTGAACTTTTTGTCCTTGAGGCACTCCCCTTGAGAACATTCAGTCCTCCGTATTCAGCCTTTGGACTAAGAGTGTGGTCCCAGATTGTGTTCTTTGTGTTAAAACTGAACCAGCGGGATAATCAGACTTCCCATTTTCTGCTGCGTATCTGAGTCCGGGTAGCAGCAGCTGACGTCCTTCTCCCCGGCCATGTCTTCCAGCTCTTCCTGAGGGATCCCGGATCCTTCCCAGGGTGCATAAGATATGCAATGCAGCATGATCTGGGTCGGCCCCGGGGTCCCTCCATGTTGGATCTGACTCTGAACCTCAACCACCTCTAGATATTCCACTATAAGCCTCTTCTGGATGTCAGAGGTCCTCACCTTCTCCCCAAGGGAGGGCTCAGACCACAGACCAGCTTCATGGCTTCCTCCGAAGGTGGCAAATCCACTGTTTTCCAGCACCTTGGTCTCAGACTTCTCAACTGCTGTGGTTGCACATCAGTACACACACATCAGCCGACTGATGTCTGTCTGAACGTCTTTGTTTTTTTTCTATTTCCTGTACTTCTTTCTGTCAGCGTATCTCTTTCCCATCTTCCTTTTTTCTTTCCCTCTCGATGTGTTTTGCCTGACTCTTTCCTCCTCTTCATCCTTCCCTTACACCTCCCTCCCTCCCTCTCCCTCTCTCTCTCCCCTCTCCCTTGCGCTCTCTCTTGCAGTGGATTATTTTTGGGCTGCCTGGTTAATTTCAGAAGGAAGTCAAGCTCAGTGCCAGGGAAAGTGGAACGCATATAAAGAAGCCAAAAGACAAACAGAGACATCAAAAAAGCCCTCTCGTCTTTTTTCAGCCTTTCAGCGAGCATTGAAGCTTTGTCTCTGATATCTTTTTTGTGTTTGAAAGTATTTTTTTTTTGTTTGTAGCTAAATACGATTAAATTCTCCTCTCCTTTCAGCACCTTCAAAAATTGCCATTTTTTTTCATAATGTCCATATTTTCATAACATTTTCATCTAATCAGCAGACTTTACAACCTGGCATCAGCTAATATCTGCTGTGGGACAAAGCGTCCTTGAGCAAGGCACTTACAACCCACTTTATCGCCACAGGAGTGTCATTTGATTGCCTCTCCTGAATTTATTTACACCTCACAACAAAACTTTGGGATGGAAGGACTGCGTGCGTTTAATAATTCAGCTGTCAGCGGACGTGATGCTGATGAATGTCGGTGATCCAATCAACAGTTAGAGTGGTCTGAGAGCCCGAGTGGAGACGGCAGATTATACTGTATTACAGCGGTTATTAATTTAATAACGGCTAATGGAAAGAGGCTGTTTGTGTGTGTGTGTGTGTGTGTGTGTGTGTGTGTGTTCATTCCCCGCTGGTTAATGCTAGCTCTGCTCATGGCTGTGGCTCAGTGTGAGGAAGATTTACACTGTGTGCCGCGCTGACCTGGCTTATTACTGCCTCTGTGTGTGTGTGTGTGTGTGTGTGTGTGTGTGTGTGTGTGTGTGTGTGTGTGTGTGTGTGTGTGACTGACAGCCACAGGTTACACTTTAGATGGTCTCCGTATGTAGGCGGCACATGATCGGCTTAGGGGACAATACGCTGCAGGACACACACACACACACACACACACACTCGGGTGTTAATATCCTCTCGGGCAGGTCTGACTCACACAGTCTACTCTCTCTCTCTTTAACTTGGTGACTCACAGAGAGGTAGATTGCCCTCAGGTGTCATGGCGAAAGATGAATAATTCACCCCAAGGACCCCCCTCTTTTTCTCTCTCTCTCTCTCTCTCTCTCTCTCTCTCTCTCTGCCCTTTCTCTCACTCCCTCTCTCTCTCACCCAGACTCACTTTCTCTTAATATTTTTTTTTCCTCCTCCTCCATTCTCCTCCTCCTGTAATTAGCTTCAGTGTGTGGGGAAGAGACAGCATATGTTGCACTGAATCATAGAGAGAGAGATGGAGAGAGAGAGAGCTCAAAAGGATGGGAAGCATCGAGGGAAAGTGAAAATGTCAGCGAGAAGATGGACTGAGGCGGTATGATTTGATAGTTGGAGTGGAGCTGAAGTAAAGTGTGCGCAGGTGAAAGCATCAAGGCAAAGTTTTCATCCCTCTCTTGTATCCTTGAATGACTTCAGCCGGCAACAACCTGTTCACCGGGAGAAACAAACCGAAAATAACAGCAATACGCACCGTTCTATCAACTCACTCTCGCCGTTGTCCTCCGTGCCAAAATGCGGGGAGGGCTAAAGTACATAATATTCACAACTGAGCCAGGGAGTTTTGTTTGGACGGCTGACAAAGAACACATTTACAGTCATACCTGGGCAGCGGAGCAGCTGGATGCATTTGGAATAGTTAAGACGTGCTTCGTGTCTTTGAAGTAAGAACAAAAAAACACTTTCTCTCTTGGCTTGCAGATGTGGATGTCAGCGGGAGGCCGAGATCGGACCCGCATTTATTTATAGCATCCTCGAATAAGTTGACAAAGGATCCAGTTTTGTCAAAACTTAATGCAACATAATCTGGCAACACAGTGCATTTGTCAATCCAACGCACATGCTCACACTTGATGGAGGACATGAGTTAAATTGTGTTTCACTGGATTACAAACCCACGTGCAGTGTTTTGGTGTCTTATACACGTGCGTCTGTACGTCTAGTTCGCCAACAAATACCATAATTGCATTGCAACACAGGGAGATGAGGGCACATCCAGGATTCATGGTTTTCCTTGTTTTGTAGCGTGATCCGCGAAGCCGCGAACTGCATATCTGGTATCGGCAGGTCTTCTGTATCCGACGTCCCGCAGCGTCATTGAAAGACATTCATGATATGAGCTCAATGCTGAAAATGTTTTAAGCTTAATACCCAGAGGAAGGGATGACATCTTTTATTCACTCCAACCGACTCATATATGCCAGGATTTTATACCTTCACAGATCACAAGTATAATTGTCCCCCATTGATCCGCTTGTCTGTTTGGGATGATCTGCTTCGCTTGTGTTCCAAAATTTTTGCATCTTAATGCATCAATAAAATGTCAAATATGAAAGGAAAGACGAGATAAAAATATCCGCTCGGACGACTTCAGATGCTATTTCAGTCGGTTCGCATTTCGCCTCATAAGCTTTGAAACCACTTGAAAAGCCCGTTCTGTCGTTTTCTCTACCCCCTTTTCAGTCACGGAGGAGCTCAAAACGAAAACTCTGTTCTCTCTGACAGACCTCGGATATTCAAAAGATGTGCACTTTACTGCAAATCCATCCAGACAATCACATGCGGCACGAGGCGCCGTGATGGGAAAAGTGGGGGTTTAACAGCGTTCATTAAGGAATGAAAGAGGGGAGAAAACAGAAAGAGGAAAGAGGAAGATTGACATAAACAGAAATGATTCGGTGTCGGCATCCCTCCGTCCGACTACTCAATTTCTTCCAATTTGGTCAGGAAGTTCAGCGAGTTCATTTCCTGCTTGGCGAGGTCACATCCTCCCTGCTGTGACATGATTGGGTGAGCGGGTACCGCCGCACACTCACTCGCTCGCTCACAATCTCGTTCTCTGTCTCTCCTCACCCTCTTGTGTCCAAAAATACCTTTAAACCCAATTAGTGGAATTAATTTCACTTATAGCAAGTTAATTATTTTGTGATGGATTGAGAGAGGGAGGAGGAGAGGAAGAACGGGAGGAGAGGAAGACAATAAAAAAGAGCAGAGGAACCTGAGAGGAGTCCTTAGGGGAGAGCTAAACTTAGTCTCTCTTTTCAGTCCCTCTGTCTCTTTGTGCTTTATCTGTCTTGTCTCTATTTCTACTTGTCTGTCACCCTCTCTCTATCTATCTATCTATCTATCTATCTATCTATCTATCTATCTATCTATCTATCTATCTATCTATCTATCTATCTATCTATCTATCTATCTATCTATCTCTCACTCTGCCTTTATTCGTGTCCAATAATGTCTAATTTGGTCAGTCAAAGGCCCGGCACATTATCAATAACTCACAGCAACAAGGCTAATTATTCATGGCTCTAATGACACATTAAGAGACTTACAAGAGGTGCAGCCGGCGTTTAGAGAAACTGTAAAGATGCGTAGTTATGCTTTTTATATATATATATATATATATATATATATATATATATATATATATATATATATATGCAGATCATTACATTTACCATTTCATGTTGGTTCAACGTTTCCCATTCATCATGCATTATCCTCCAGTCGCCCCTTCACGCTCTGCTTATCGAGTACAGTTAAATGCACATTAATATCCCGGGTTTTGAAGTATGCCTTGGAAGATGAGAAACCTGGTTATTCATATCTATATCCGCGATCATAACGGCAAATAACAGCGAATCAATTTCACATTGAGTCGACATTTTGATCATTTTTGCGTGTACTTCCTTTATAGAATTTCTACACTTCAATGCGATTCCACTTCCAAGCTAAAAAATAGATAGTAATTGAATGTCATATTTAATAGTTAAGATGGACTTACACTTGAAGCTTTAGCTCATAAAAGTCATGTCGTGATTTTTCACAATAAAATAAGAAAATATTTACAATGCATACAAATTAAAATTAGGTTTTTGGATTAATTTTAACGGCATCATCTTATTTTCCCGTCCCGTATTACAGGAGTCTATTTACAAAGCATGTGAGCGTTTGTGTGTGTGTGTGTGTGTGTGTGTGTGTGTGTGTGTGTGTGTGTGGCATACGTTTCCCATGGCACCCTGGGTCAGATTAATTTCACCATTACTCATCTGTGGAGAGGATGCTGAGGTTAAAGAGGTCAGAGGCCACAGTGGATCTTGTGATTTAGTGCTCTGTAAGTCGTTATATAACAATGGTTACCACACACACACACACACACACACACACACACACACCTTGCTCCCCTTAAGTCTTTGATTTTCCTTCCCTCTCCCCGTCTCAGCCTTCTTTAAAAGCCTCGGAGTAATTCCCAAACTTTCGTGTCGTTAAGCCCTTCGATCGGCTCACTATTGTGCGGTGGAGGGTTGACCTCTGTGTGCGCTGCATCTACTGCTTTACAATTCTGTCAAGATGATGCTGAGCAAGCTTACGCCTTCCACTAAAACAGTCGATGTACTAAAGCCTTTGCACCAGACCAGACAGAGCAGATAAATGCTGCACACAGAGGTCAAACTACCAATCTTACAGTGCAGGGAAAAAATGGTCTTGAATAGAAACGCCATTATGCCGTAAAAAAAAAGACTTGCCGATGGTTTGGTCTGGGCTATTGGATATACAGCAAGCCCTCTGCTTTTATGTGCTTTTGTACTCAGTTGAAGCATTGCTCTCAATTTTGTTTTATTCAGTTCTATTGAGCGGATTTTTATCTGGTCGAGTAGCTGAAGCTCTCTTCTCTTTTCTCTCTTCTCCTCTAACCATTAGCATCCACAGTAGTCTGTGGTTTCCCCCCCCCCCCCCCCCCCCTGATTTCCCTCCGCTCCTCCTCCCACAAGCAGTCTGGGAAAACGTCCAGTTCAAAATGCCACATGGCTTCCCAGTATTCCAGATTTTTCCGACTGGAAGTGTCAAATTCCAGTGGAAACGGGGCTTCGTCATGCCATCGGCGAGGAATGCCTCTGGGAAATGCTTTAGCCCGTGTGTGTGTGTGTGTTTTATCAATTTTCCCAACTCATGACAAGTAGAAAGAAGGAACACAAAACACACACACAGGCCTCCATAAAGTGAAGAAAGCTTGCTATGGAGAAGGCTGAGCCGATGGCACTTCAGTCTAAATGTTTACAGTGGGACCCTTTTGGTTATGCAAGGAGGAATGCGGGAACGAAAAAGAAGTCCGCTCGTTGCCAGCTATCTAATAGCTTAATGACTCAGAAGTACTGGCAGTCATGAGGTACGATTGTTCTGCACGGAGTGTGTGTGTGTGTGCGAGTGTGTTACAGTCGAGGCTTGCACACGAGCGGTAAACGAGAAGTCGCTCTTGTTTATTGAAACGTCCGACCTCCGAACCACTGAGCCACGCACACGAACACAACTCATACTGACACATTGTGGGATTTTTTGTCCCAGATATCATGATAATGTATAAAAGCAGGAACACGCACCTTCAGGACAGGAGATCGTTTGACTCTGTTTGTGTTGAAAATGCTCCAAAGAGGCTATTTTCATACCAAGGTGATCTGCTCACCCCATTACTGGTCGATGCGATGGCTGAAGCCTTGGAACGGGGCATGGATCCCCCCTTGCGCTCGCTGTGTGTCTATGTGAGACCGTGGTATGTGGTTATGTGCTCTAGTGTCTCACTGCAAAGAAAAGTGAGTAATCTTCAACCGCTCAGAGTATTTCATTGCACGTGTTTTTCATTCATCGTCGGTATTTTATAGTTGGAGAAAGCATCATTTACAGTAAAGGATAAGCTTGAAATGGAACAGTAAACACACTGCAGTGCCTTAAATAGCTGATTTTATTTTCTGATTGTTTCATCACCACAAGGTGACTGCTGGTTTGAGCGGATGATTTGATGTGCTTTGGGTTTTTAAAGATTTTTTGGGGGGGGAGAGAAAATAGCAGCGATGTAGCTTACCTTATCTTCAAGGAGAAACACTGACAAATCTTAACAAATGGGTAATTTTTAATTAATTTGGGTTTTTATTTCGACATTTTGGGAAATGTACTCAATTGCTTACTTTCTGAGAGTCAGCTGAGAAGTTTGATTTGTCATACACTTACACTTTAACACTAGGACGTGTTAGTTAGTTAGTGAGAGCTAGCATCATATTTACCAGACAGGAGAGCAACAAGAGTAGGCCTTCTTCCTAAAATATTAAATGTATCTATGCATGTGTGTGTGTCGTCAATGGAAATATATCGTGTGCTTTAGGCAAATGCAAATAAGAGAAGCCAGCACATACATGACCTCAACCGAACCGTTTGTTTGGTTTGGCTGCTGTAACTTTTCAGAAACCAAGTGAAGAGAGTGAGAGAATCAGAGAAAGCGTGAAAAAGGGAAAGTTAGATGTGCGGACGGAAGAAAGATGATGCTGCTGGAGCGCTTGAGGATGACTCATCCATAAGCTAGTGATGCTTCACAGAGGCACACACACACACACACACACACACACGCACGCTGCTATTTGGTCATACGCTCGAATACTTACGC
Source organism: Eutrigla gurnardus (assembly GCF_963514095.1). Lineage (NCBI taxonomy): Eukaryota > Metazoa > Chordata > Actinopteri > Perciformes > Triglidae > Eutrigla > Eutrigla gurnardus. Next base: position 11,579,079 of record NC_139932.1, on the reverse strand, counting down.
AAACACACATTCATGCACACACCAGTACACCAGTCATCCATTAGTCTGATACTGATTCACGGAGACATGCGTGTTGGTTCGGCAGCTTGTTCCGCGTGAGCCAAAATGGCCGCCGCCGCGCTCTGCAGTTTCCAGGCCAGAGCAGGGGGACGGCCCCAGGGGCAGAGAAACTGGGCGAGAGGAAGGAATCAGAGGGGCTGGATTTAAATGGAGCTCATTAGCTCATGGTAGCCATGAGAGGTCCCTGCACGCTGAGGAGAAACACACACACACACACACACACACACACACACACACACACACACACACTCAGTCATGCATGCAAACACACATGGATTGCGTTGTGTACATACAGTATGGACACGCTCGGGCACACACAAGTGCTTCCCACTTATTTTTTTACAAGAGACAGAAAGAGGAAGAACATTTTAGAAAATCTGGGAGAAAAATGGAGAGCGAGGTTTGGTTGGATGTGACGACTGGCAAGGTGGCGAGCACTGCAGATGGCAGAGAGACTCGCATGTGCGATTGTGTGTGTGTGTGTGAGTGATTTTTGCCAGTCGTACCCCCTTCCCATGCCGTCCCTGCTCGTCCACCCACTCAACATATGTCCTCCTCTCCTGTCTTTCCTCCTCGTCCCTAATCCGTCCGATAATCATATATTTTGTTGTGTCATATTTTAGATATATTTTCTGCGTGAGAACGAGTGTGGGTGGTCTGCCAGTTTGTGTCGCACGGTGCCCTTTGTGCCCCATTTCAGTGCTTTCTGATGTATTTATATCCATAAACACACACACACACATTTTTTTTCACTCTGCAGCCAAACTCTCATCAAAGGGGTGTTTGATTTCTTCTTCTGTTGCCCAGGCCCCGCACGTCCCGGTTGGGTGGGGGGGGGTGTAAAGAGCGGGGAGGGGCTGATCTGTAAAACTCAGCACCCGCTAAGCCTCAGGACTATAAATCTGCAAAAAAAAACAACAACAAAAACCCAACCCTATTAGACACTTTGTATTTGTCAGTCAAACGTTTTGCTCATCTTTCTCATGAGATTTGTCATGTGTCTGCTGTACTTTGCCAGGATTTGTAGAAACGCACATCGATCACGGGTGAAAGGCAGCTCCTCATGTAGAATAATGTGGGTTTTTAAAGACAAAACAAGCTCCTGCATGTCTTCAATTTGATTTATTTGGTGAAGCCATTGTTTTATTTTGACTGATGTCGGGAAAATGCTGTGCACACAACTATAGTGATCGGCATAACCGACATACTACAATGCACAAAACAATTCAGCAGGCAGAGTGTAACCCCTTGACCAGAGGTCTTCAACGTTCTCAGGCCAAGGACCCCCAATGACCCGGTGGTCATTGTGTTGCTTATTGAACCGGCCAATAATAATGTGTGCAGCCTATTGATAGGTATAACAGTGCTTTGTAATGATATGATATGATAAAAAAAATGTCTACACAATTTCTCAACATAATATGAAACAAACAGGAAGATTTATATTTGCTTAATATAGGTTGTATTCATGTTAATGTGTATTTTTGGACATATTTAAATGTTTGGAAGAACAAAAGTTTGGGATTTAATAATTTCGGGGACCCCCTGCAGTAACTCTGCGGACCCCCTAGGGTCCCAGACCTCAGGTTGAAGATCTCTGCCCTAGAGAACCCGGAAACAGACCATGAGATGGCTTCAAAATATGAAATATTAATAAAAAATAAAATCAAAAACGTGAGAAAAAATATGTGAAAATCACACGAAACTGCAATTGTAACGTCAACCTGTGAGCGACCTGTTTCTGCTTGAAATGCCCTTTTTTGTTACACAACTCAAATGAAAACGGTGCTTACTTCCCACCCCTGCTCCCGTGGCCCCACATCTCCTGAAGGGGGGAAGTGCCGGGTGGGGAGGGCCTGAGTCATAAACCTAACGCTCCCTCCGAGACTGTGGCGATGCCAGACTGTCGAGTTAAACTATGAGAGCACATTCATTAGCGTTTTATTGCTTTGTAGTCTCGTCAATTAATCACAGGCGTGCCCACGGATGCGCACGCACGCACCTTTTTTTTTTTTTAAGGTCCCAAACACAAAAACACTCGGAGGACGACAACGGCGAGGAGACACGTAATTGTGTGTCGTCGTCCCTTTCGAAAACGCACAAAGACATTAACGCACACGTGCTTGGTTTTCATGGCTCCCCGGTGTGTTGTACGTCACACCGCAACTGGTCTCTGGGTCCGTATATCTGCTCCTCTGAGATCAATCACACACACACACGCACACACACACACACACACACACACACGTAATTCGTCTGTACCTCCTGTGAGGACACTTATTGACTCGACAGTAAAATGGCGTCACCTTGACTCCCCTCTTCTGTGTTGCTGAAGGTTTTATTGAAGGAATCTTAATAGTGGTTAATTGCAGTTTCATTTATAGTTTCGGGGCCATGTGAGTTTGCGACGGGTCTGCTGACGATCACGAGGGCTTCAGGAGGAATTTGATGGCAGCGACTTCAGTGGCAGCAGATCGGGTTATTAACCGTTTTACAACATTTTTGATATCGTGTCTTAAGGGTTTCTTCCTTAATGAATTTCATATTTCAAACGACGTTTCAGTTATTCCTTCTTTTTTCATCTTTTCTTGAATTACATGTGAACACTTTTTATGCTGTCTCATATAATGACCCTTCCAAAAAAAACATATTTTTTATTAAAAAAATGAAAAATCAAAAGAACTGTGTGATTCTGAAAACAGAGTTTGACACTTTGACTCCGATGCAGACCGATCACAGCGGCTGCACAATGTCAGCCATAATAAATACTGCAAAGTGTATTAATAGTCGGGACAGACAGCAGACTACAATGTAACTGCACAGTCAGTCACTCGGTGCGTTCAGGCGGAGCGGTTGCGACTGTGTCATGATGGCTGCCGTGCGTGAACACTAACAGCGTGAACACGACCCCCGAGGCTACAAACCCATAACTTGTGTATTATTACGAGGGGGGCTCATCTAAAACCCTCGCACAGAACAAATAATTACAAGATGTTGTGATAGGATAAGCGCGGATAAACACGTGGCTCCGGCATCTGCGATGACTTCGGCGTTTTTTTTTTTTTTGGAAGATCCAGACACGAGTGGAGGCGCGGTGAAACGCGAGGCCTTTCAACGGGAGCGTGAAACATGCATGGAGAATGCAATACAAGGCATTTTTGTTATTTTGAATTATCTGGGTATTCACCTTGGTTAAGTTAATGACTAGTCCCGGAGCGTAGCCCCAGCTAAAGGGCAAAGACCGGATGCTGTGAACGAAATACTGCGGTCTGATCAGATGAGTTGTTAGACGGGGGTTGTGTAACTTTAACAGCTGAGGTCATAAGACTTCTTGATGTAACGTTTATTGGTCGGTTAGTCAGGTTTTTGTGCATTCGACACAAATGTGTCATGGAGTGTTTTCAACAACAAGCTATTCTCTTTCAAAACTGTGGAAACAAACTGCATGTCAAGACAGAATTCAAAAAGAAATGTAGACTTTTCTTTTGCATCATGATTATTGAAGAAATATTGGAATTTTAAAACAGTAATCGTGCAGTCTGGTTGATTAATTGTTGATCTGACATACCTTTCGGTTGTATCCGGTGTTTCGGAGCAGCTCTGTGGTTTTTAAGCAGTCATTAACACAAAAAAGATTCTGCTGTAGGGTTTTTCTCTTTTCCCTCACAAAAGCCCCAATGTCTTCATTTGCCTTATTTAGAAATAGCTTTAATTCATAAGGTTAATGTTGCTAATATTATGGCAACATTAATATAATATTATTAAGTGTTAATGTTCAGGAGCCTGACCTCCTGCGTCCCAAAACCAGCTCTCTGAACATGTGAGTGAAAAACAACACCATATAGAAAATCTTAAAATAGCAGACTAAATGTGATGCTGTGGAATATTCATTTGTTGCCCCTTAGATAAACACAGAAAATATTGATTTTCGGCCAAACTGACAAAAAGCTTCCCAAAGGAGGATGTTGAAAAGCACAGTAATGTTGGAATTTTCCCCAAAATAAATACGAATCTCCCTTTGAAACGTGGTTATGAACACTTCTCTTTGCCATCTGTCAACACTTAAGGCAGCCAAACATGTTACATGAAATATAAATACAACAGGATGACCAGAATACGTCTTAACACGCTTGTCAGAAACAGCTACTGTTTGTGTATATATCATGTCTGATGGCGACCAGAAGCATATGTGGACATGGCTGCTGCATGTAGGTTAGGATTAGGATGCAGAGTGTATATATATATATATATATATTCTCCTGGAAGTGACACTATAATAAAAAATCATACTTAACAAACTGTATTGCTACCCTGAGCTGAATCGGTTTAGACAAAGTTCCTTATATTCATCTATGCTCTGCTTCACATGAATACAGCGCCACAGTGTACGCTCCCAACTGGCAGCTGCCCAGTGCAACCAGCGTCTCCCACCGCTGGCTGCTCCCAGTGCAGCGAATGAGGGCAACGGCCCTTTACTCAAGGCCAAAAGGGAGAGTGTTAGTCCATCACTTTGTCCATGTAGACTTTCCTCCTTCGTTGTTGCCTTTTGTTAAAAGCGTGACAAGCCTTTACACTCCACTTTGACCTCTCGACGGCCGCGTGGCAGCTGCACCAGTCGGTGGAAACACGCTTTGCTCGTTCCTGTGGTGTTTTTTTCAGGGAGTGAGGTCGGTGGCGTCCTGCTGGCACGCTCGCTGCAGACTGTAAACTCACCGACGGAGCAGGAGAGCGAAAGAAACAACCTTGAAAGCGTTTCCTTCGCTTTTGATTCTCGTTGTCTATTTTTAGGGACACGACAGTGAAGGGTGACTAATTTGTGATGAAAATATGTGAGGATTTTTGGACATGATTCCTCTTAGAATGACCAAAGTGACTGATATTAGTTCTTCAAAAGTTGGATCAGGTCACACATACTGTCAGAGAAACACTAAAAGGATGCTTTCTTTTTTGTTTCTCCTGTGGAGCTCTATTAGCTGTTAAAAAAAAAAAAAAGTAGGCCGTTGGTAACCTATCCACAGCGAAGGTTTATTTAAAGTGCACTCAACAGGAATGCCAGGATCACCCAGAGAAATTGGTAGACTGGAAAAGGTTTTCAGGCTCGACTTTCCATATTTTAACGTCAAAGGGTATGTTTTCACAAGATCACTTGAGGAAGTGAGCGATTGAATGTGCGAGCGATGGTTTGGTTTGCTGCCAAAACGGCAGCGTCAGCAGCCAAAGCAGACATCCATCAGCGTTCCGGATCCTGGCTGGTGATATTTTCAAAAGCCTGGCCGTGGAATCAATACGAATGCAACAATCAGACGAGAAATATAAACATCTAAAGTGGCAATGTGGATCGTACAAAAGGTGACTTTTGTGTATTTCATGTAGGAAGAGCAAAGGAGACACCGTTATATGGGAAAGAATTAAATATGTGGAAGCATTTTTTTTTTAAAAAGGGCAAATCTAAAGAGGCAGTCAGGTGCATTATATTTGAATTACCCTCTTCAAAATCATACATACAAGAAGACCTGAGTGCGTAATGTAAATTTGCATTGTTAGCTGATTGAATCGATACCCTGTGCTTAATCATGCTTATTCAATTTTTCTTGCGACTGATTTTGTAGAAATCTGCACCTTATTGTGTTGCCCTGTGTAAAAAAAAAAACACCATGCACCTACACTACATGCATGGAGGCTAAAGCATCCCACATAAGTATTCCAGTCAGCGTACAGGTGGCCATGTGCAGCTCCGCTGGTTTTGCATGGTAATGTCCTTGCCAAGGTTAGGAGTTCCATTCAGTGGGGCCACACGTACAGAAGATATATGCAATTACTTTACCGGAAAGGCACTTTGCATGAAAGCCTTGTTTGAATGGCGTGTGGAGCCCGTTCTGCCCTTTCCTGATCCAAAGGGCAGATGTGGAGAGAGGGAGAGCGAGGAGGACAGGGAGACAAAGGCGGAACAGAAAGAAAAGGGAACGGCTTGAATGGAGAAGAGGAATGAAGGAAAGGAGATGAAGCGAGGCAACATTTAACATGGATTAACAAACAATTAATCTCTGACAAATACTGTACGCCGGCTTGGTTCCCCCAAACTCTGGGGGTATGTAGCGCCGTTTGGTGACCTACCTATCCCACGATCCTCGTGGCTCAGGGCGCCCTCGTGATGCAGCAACACGGGCGGTTTGCACTGTTTCGATCACGGTAATATTGGATAAAAGTGTCAGCTGAACGGCTAATGGAGCTGGCAAGCCTTAGATGTAAGGAAACGACGCACAGAGAGAGACAGGTGGAGAGACGGTTCCTATCTGGGTTACTCTGGCCTCACATCTCTCCACTGCAGATGAATATTAATAAGGAGGTTATTAATATCTGCTGCCTGCGCTGTGTGTGTGGATATGCGTGCATGCGAGGTCGGCATGGAGGCGCAGCGTGAACGAGCCTTCCTCCTCCTCCTCTCGCGTCTCCTCCTTCTCCTCTTCCACACAACCTGTATCTCCACATCACTTTTCAGCTCTTCTTCCTTCCTCCCTCCTCCTCCTCCTTTTCTTTTCTTCCACGACTTCTTGGTTTTTCAATTTTTTTTCCCCTTCTTCCTCTATCGTTTGCTTCCCCGCCGCAATCATTCATCCTGCCTATCGCAGCTCCGTATGTTTCAAGGCGGGAGGCCGATGCGGATGCCATAAATCAAATTAATTTACAGCCATTTGTCAGATATTTGATACATTTCGACTATTTGAATCATCTAGATAGTGTATCAGTCAAATACAGAAATTGAATATTTCAGCAGCAACTGGTACGAAGAAGAAGAAGATTCTTCATCTGCTGTTGCAGCTTGTACTCGGATCATTAGAGAAATCAGTATATATAGTCATCTTTTTTTCTTTTCTTTTTTTTGCAGTGGGTTGTTCTGTTCTGTCACGTAGATGATGTTTGATCCTTGTGTTTGTAATGTTGGGTTTTAAGATCTTATTCCAACCTGTCCATTCTTTCTGACAATTATCAGTCAGATCCAATCAGAATCATTAAAACAAATACTTGCTTGCAAGGAGACTAGGTTGAGACAAGACCGTTACTTAACTGTTTGAATGTAAAAACTCCGGAATCAGTATCAGATGTTGTTTTGATCTTAAGCAAAAATGGGGAAAAAAAGAAAGAAATTCCTCACATGTCATGAAAAAATAACATCTTGTTTGATTTGGCTCCGGCTATTTAACCAGCCAGCCAAAGGGATGGTTTGACTTGACTTCCAAAATATTAAACAGCTTAAGACCACACAGTCTTATCTTTGGCTTGAAGTTAGCTCTCTGAGAACGGCATATCATTGTTATAGCAAGTGTCACTTATATTGGGATGAATGACAACCGTCCGCATTTAACATTTAATCCCTATGAAAAGCTTTGATTACATTTCAGCGTTTACTGAGGAAAAAATAAACTGGATTTCTGGCAGAAATGTCTTTTACATGATGTTGATTCACATGCAAAGAACATAAGCTGCACACAATAAAAACTAAATATTATTATTATGAGGTTTTGGGTGTGAGGGTAACTTTTGTCAGCTCCACCTTGATTTTATACCATTGTTAGTGATGTAAATTAACATATAAACCTCCTTGTAACACCATATCATGCTTCAAGGACATCCACCGCCACGACTTTGCGTGAGGAGTTAACAAACAACAACCAATCAGTGTTTCAGAACCATGATTCACAGCTTGAGGGTTTGGCCCGAGCTGTAGTAAAGCCGAAAGTCCGGACAGTGAGCAATGGGTTGTTGAACACGGAGCTCTGGCGCATGATCTATACGCAAGGTTCCCTCGACATGTTTCTCTAATGTCTATCTCATGTGTGGAGGAGGGGTGCACACCCTTCCTCATTTCCCCTTTACTGCAATTTCCACTCCAGGCAGTATGTTACAGTTTAATGAATAAATCCATACATGATGGGGTTTTCATAACCAGCACTCATCGCCATGAAAAGTACAATAACAGCAAAAAAATAATAATATAGAGAGTGTCATGCCCCACAACGACCTGTAGCTATGTCGTTGTTAGAATGATCTCATTCATAATAAAACAAATGGGACAAACGGCCTCAAATGTAATAAGCACATTTATATTTAATACTCAAATGAATGAGAATCACTTTATCTCCGATGTACAGTAAACGAGCGGGAATTCCCTCGACAACAGGCCGTCCTTTTCTCCATTAAGAGTAAGTGTCCTCTACCGCAGGACGTGTTTGCCCGGTTGTCGTGTCTGTTTACCTTTCGGGTTTGGAAACATGCGATCCGCCGCTTCACGTGTTTCTCTCTGCAAATTCCATGTGCAGTCCTGCTCACGCTGTGTGGATTCTGTGTTGTGTGCACACTCCTGCGTCAGCGCAAACTGTAATTGTCCGTTGGGGGGGGTCATAGATCAATGGGGAGCAGGTGTGTGTGTGTGGTGTGTGTGTGTGTGTGAGTCTTGTCATCCAAGGGGGAGCAGGTGTGTGTGTGTGTGCGTAAGCGTGTGCCTATGTGAAGTTGTACGTGCGCGTCGTGGGGAGCAGGTGTGTGTGTGGTGTGCTCACTCGGCCGGCTAATGGGCACATATGGACGGATCGAGAGAGAGACAAATGAGATACACTAACACATATGCACACACACACACACACACGTAGGGTACGCAGCCTGCGAAAATTCAAGCACATGTACGCAACTGATGCCTTTTAGACTGCTTTCGCATCTGCATGTGTGTGAGTGGATGACACATAAATTGGATAAAAATAGTATTAGGCTTACAAGCGGTATTTACGATGACAACAATAATGAGGGTTAAGTATGATGGGGTGTCAAACAAGCACTGAAAAAAAAAAACATGGAAGCAGTGGCAATCATTTCGATGCAAAATAATGGAAGAAGAGTTCACCCCCATTACGCCGTTCTGTGTTTATCAATTTAGTCGGAACCAGAGTCTGAAAGTGGTGGCAACGCGTCGGGTTGGCGACGGACTGGCGGCTTCTATCCGGCTAAAGAGACGGCAGAGAATGAGGGAGAAAATAATTGTCAGCTATTTGAAAATGACAGAGGGAAGTGTTGGGGAAAAGTGCAAGAAGCAGCGAAGCAAGAGGGATCGAGAAAAATGGGGAGATGAGGAGGGGTAGATTGATGGAGGGAAGGAGGAAGGGTGCTGAAAATGAACTTGTAAGCTGCTGGAGAGCCAATGGAGGGAGTGACAGCTATATAGATTAGAGAGAAAGGAGGGGATAAGACGAAGAAGTGGCGAGGGGAGGGAGGCGCTTGGTATGGAGGGCTGAGGAGGAGAAAGATGTAGAGCGGAGAGAGAGGGAGGAAGAGATGCAGAGGAAAAGGGGCGGGAGAGGTGGATGAAGGGTTTGACAATGATGAGGAGGAGGAGGAGGGACAAGAGGTACAGTCGCAAAAGGAGGTCAATTCAGCTGGGATGGGAGGCGACAGAACTGCTGTGTGTGTGTGTGCGTGTGTGTGTGTGTGTGTTACATCCAAACAAGCTGGAAAAAAGACCATCGATCAGGCCCAATATTCTAGCTGTTAATAAGATTTCTCTTTTTCTCACATCTTGAAGTAGAGCGGGCAAACGGAGTGGGCCTTTTAGCGTGTGTGTGGCTGCATGTGTGCATCCCCCATCAATTAGTGTCTGATCAGGTGTCATCATCAGTTAATTGACTGATAATTACATCATCACTGTCCACCAAAATAGATCCCCGTTGGGACGAGCGGAGACGGGGAAAGCGGATGGAGTGAGGGAGCGAGAAACGAGGCTGACGTGAGCGGAGCAAAGGAGAGGCGCACGTAGAGGAGATGATGTGAGGACTGATCCGGGGTGGGATAATCTGATTGGTGCCCTTCGCTGTCTGTTATCTGGTCAAGCCAATTAAATAAGCAGAGAGACGCAGGACTATGGAATTAATAAATGTTTTAATTGTTGCTGTCTATACTGCAATTATGTTCCATTCTGTTGGCAAGGAATATTAGCAGCATCTGTGTGTGTGTGTGTGTGTGTGTGTGTGTGAGTGGGGCAATGACATTTTACGGCAGAGTGCTCGGAGTTGCATTGATAGCATCTCTCCCGACTCTTTATCATTAAGCAGATAACAGCCCCGGTGACTTGAGTTTATATCACAGCTCATTAGAGTCTGCAGTTCAGTTCACACTGGAGTTCAGCTCAATTAAGTTGCACTCCCAGTTCAGTTGGAGAGAAAGCTGTCAGTCTTCACAGTAAAGTGATCACATGTTTGCAAAGATATCATTTGAGGAGCCCAGATTTGTTTTGGTTGTGTGGTGGTAATGTGTCGAGTCGGCTCTTTTATGATGAATTTTTTAGCCTTGGCAAGATCAAACGTCTGGAAATAAGAAAAATATATCCATCATAACGAGACCTTCTTTTTATGGAAATTGGGCGTTCTGACATTTTCCCTTTTCCTTTCTTTGAATTTGTGGAACTATTTGTTACGGCTGGCCATATGGTCTCGTACATATTGGCTCACTGTGTTGGCTCACTGGGGCACTTGAACAGAACAGAGCCATCATTAATGTTATCAGTAACACCTGTGCTTTTCTTACTATGGCAAGTTAAATAACAGTCTGCTGTGAAAAAGGGGCCTGTCATCCATTCTGTTACACTGATTAGCATCAGGTGTGGAGCAGCGCTTTATATAGTTGCATACAACGCCACAAGCCATCATGTTAAAGCCCCAATGCTGAATATTATCAATAACACATGTGCTTTGTACTGCTATATGTTACAATGTCTGCTGTGAAATGATCAAATAAACAATAATAGTGCAAATAAAACACATAATGCCACAAAGATAAATACAAATAAAAGATATGCATAAAGAGCATACAGCCCTCTAAACACTGTGTGTAGAGGTAACCGAAACTAAATACAGAGAGAAACTACAAAAGTGCAATCAATAGAGGGCAGATCACTGCCAGGTGTGTCTGCAATGACCACTGCTGTATTGTGTGAATAAATGATCATTACGTCCAATTGGCTAACCCCTTGTCTAGACACTAATGGAATGTAAGGTGTAACAATACAAACGGCAATGTTTGCAGGGAATCGGTGCAAAGTCTTCACATTTCACACAATCTTGCCAAAAACAAAATTAAAACCACCAAGCTGCCTGCGCGTGTAGCAGTGGCTGAGTGATGGCCATATGCTCAACAGTGTGTGTGTGTGTGTGTGTGTGTGTGTGTGCTGGCAGTTATCTGTTAGCTGTTAGTCAAACACCCTCCAAAACAATGAAAGTGAGGGCACTCAGCTATGTTATCACTAGCAGCCCCTACTGGCCAGGGGCTGGATGAAAGTGACGAGTCAGCAGGCAGTCAATGGCAGCGCAGAAGAGGCAATAAGAGTTGTTTTGAGAAAAGTGTTAGTCATCGAAACATCGAGAGGTCCTTGAGCATGCAGCAATGACCGGCCGCACGAAATATAATGTAGTTTGCTGCAGCAGAATGGGAGGTTAGCCGCGGACAGACGCAGAGGTGCACACTCACAAACGCACACAACCGATCTCATGATCCTCCTGGCAGGGATGATAATATATCTTTGACTTTACTTATACAATTATTGACTGCAGTTGCACTAATATAGCCACTGACTGCAATGTGTAGTATTAGTGTATTGTTAGACCTATATGTAGTAGTAGCAGTAATTGAGGTAAAGCTACAACCATTGTACTGTTACAGCCCTTCTGAAACCTTTGTCTACTAACACCATTGAGGGCATTGATGTGAATGTAATACTATAAGACTGAATTAGTGTTGAATATTTTCAGCTGTAAATTCATATGATGGATGGATAAATTATTGGATTAAGTTGTGTCACTCGTTAAGAACCCTAGTTTTTTTTTTAAGTCTTCTTCTCTTCCCTCTTTTTTTCTGTTCCGCCTCATATCCTTCTCCCGTTTTCTCCTCTTTTCCTTGTCAGTATTTGTTCCCCCTTCTTTATCCCCTCTGTTTTCCCTCCATCCTCTTACCATCCTTCTTAACATCCACTTCCCTCCCTCCTGCATCCCGTCTTTTTCATCCTCTTTCCTTTTCTTTTTCCATCCCTTCTCCTCCCTCTCCCCTTCAGTCAGAATCATATTTCCACAGGCTGCTATTTTTTTTTCTCGCCTGCAGAATAAAAGAGCTGCTAATGGAATTATAGTCACTCACATCAGCACACGGTCTATCATATAACACACACACACACACACACGCAACATGACTGTGCATGTGCAAGACAGACACACAGAGAGACATGCGGTCAGACAGACAGATTAGTGAGCTCAGTATTATTAAAGTTTTACTCTCCTCTAATCCTCTCACTCACACACACACACACACACACACACACACACACACACACACGCTCTCTCAGTGGGGTACACCCTGTGAGAGGGGCAGCCAGTGTGAGATAAACTGATCACGCAGGAGTACAATATGCCGAAAGTGATTATGTGTGTGTTTGTGTGCGTGTGGGTGTTTGTGTATGTGTGTGCTGCTGTGAGATCATGAGCAAAAGAGAGAGAGAGATGATGATGTGCAACAGCAGTCAGGAAGCAGATATTAACTCACGCTGGAGTCGATGGTAAAAAGAAAGCAGAAGATATTTTTCCAGAGTAGAGAATCATCTGGGACAGTACGAATATATGTGTGCATGTATAATAAAAGTAAGGCTGGCTATAGACTTTGAGGTAAAATAAAAAAAAAACACAGAAAACCCTCTAAATTCAAGCCCAGAGTTTAGAGAAAATGTGGAAAATATAGTTCCATCCAAGTAATGAGATGCTCCAAATTGAAACCACAGCAGTATTTCCCATAAGGCACAGCTGCATTTGATACCAAGTGACTTCATCACTGATGAATGTAAAGAACACCTCCTTGGGCATCAAAGCACACTGCTCCTAAATATTTGCAGACATATGCCTGTGCTTTTGTTAATTTGGTGCCTTTGTTTTAAAGATTGTCCTGAGGGTGTTGCAGTTTTATTTCAGCTTTATTGGAAATAATAAAGTTGATCTACATAGCACTTATTTAAACAAATATTACACTGTGCTTGGCAAAGAACAGGGAAATAAAGTCCATATCTCGGTATCAATAAATCAACTCACATTTAATACTAAATGGGATTCAACCACTATTAGGAATTGGGTAGGCTATTAATATATATATATATATATATATATATATATATATATATATATATATATATATATATATATATATATATATATATATATATATATATTAAAGCCATTTAATGAAAGTGAGCTAGAGGTCAAGGTGTATATTGATATGAGCAACAAGATCCTGTCTGTCTGTCTGTCTGTCTGGCTGCACACGTGAGCCAGTGCTTGTGGAGCCAGGCTGTGAAGGTACCGTGAGATTAATCAATATTAAGAATTATCATTTTTTTCTCCATTCATTCATAGTGTAGGTGATTTAAACCGAAAAAAAGTTGCATTGCAGTTGAACAACGTTTGTTTTCCTTGCTTCACTGAATGTGTGAACTGAAGCATTTGTGTCAGCTTATGCAACAAAAAAAAAAGTAAGTGCCGACTGGTAACCTCTTATTTGTGCCGTTCATACGTTGTGTCGTGTCAAGATAACAGACTGGCAAGTTGTTGTTTTATTTGTTTTTTATCGCGTTTTGCTTCCGGAGCGCTGCGTCGGGTCTCTGGGGCTCAGTGGCGCTGCTGCTGGCGGCTAAGCTAGCTGCTGGCCGTTAAGTTAGCTGCTGGCGGCTAAGCTAGCTCCTAGCGGCTATGTTAGCTGCTGGCGGCTAAGCTAGCTCCTAGCGGCTATGTTAGCTGCTGGCGGCTAAACGTTGTGCTAGCTTGGCTGCCTGGTTTTCTAACTCGTCCCTCTCTAACTCTGTTGTGGGAACAACGTATAGTTACTCATGTAACGTTAGTGCGTTTTAGTGCAATTAAAATGCATGCGTTTCACTTGTACTTATTTTCATCATATATTGTTACCTAACATTACTTGACAGAAACGTTAGTTTTGAGAAAAAAATAAATAAATCACACAATACGCATATAAATAAGTGATGTTTTTAGGGTTCTCCTGTTATATAAGCTGGCTCACTTCTTATTGTCATATCCTTACTTAACTACCTTAATTATCATTAGCAACACCTGTGCTTTTCCTACTATGATGAGTAAAAATGCTTGGAGCGAGGGCTATTAACGTGTGCTGTTCATTAAGTTTGTGAAGTAATGTAATTTAAAACATAGTAATAAGAAAGGATTCATTTGCTGCATTTTTCCAAGGAGCTTTGACAATTACCAACACCTTTTGGACAGTCTCTTTAACCAATCGTATTGTGGCAACAGCACCTGTTGATATGGTAGATATTGCAGTGTAACAATAACATGCTGAACCACTTAATTGCTGTGTTTCTGGCTTAAAACACACTTTTTTGTCAAGATGATACATGAGTATGGGCTCCTTCATTTGACTGTAAACACAGCGTGTAAAGGTAGATGCTTCTGGGAATTATGTGCGTGTGCTATAGCTGCAACTCCTCGGGATCTGAAGTAATGCTCCATCAGGCTTGTGAGTTGACATGTAGAAACGTATAGCTCTGAAGTGAGAGGAATCGGGATTTCAACAGATATCGTGCCCTGTAATCGTACTAAGCATACGGGATAAGTATCTCTCTCCGCCTCTTCTCTCTCTAACCTCTGCACATCTCTTCTCACTCTTTTTCCCCTCTCTCGCTCTCTCTCTCTTTCTCCCTCCCCTTATCTCTGCTGTGCCAGATCAGGTTGGATTAACTTTACAGGGGTTCTTAAAGTTTTGCTTTCTTTTTCCCCCCCCCTCTCTCTCTCCCGAAAGTAGCTTTGCATTTATGGGATTTGTGAATTTGACATTGGGAATTACATTTGGGCAAATGTGACAGAAATCAGCATGTTTATAATACCGTACACACAGTACTGTTATAGCCAAGATTAACTCCAAAGTGTGTTGAAGCGAAGCATGTGCGAGCTTCAATGCGATGTCTATGGAAGGCTGCGGCGGCTCCAAGCTCAACAAGCTGCAGGCTTTTGATTCTGCTGTGAAGTGTGGCCAAGCTAAAAGTTGGGGATAGTTTAACTTTTGGCAGTGAATTGCTGGCCAGATAATACCCACGGCCAATCAGTAAACAGAGTCCTGTGACTCCTGTGACATGTTGACCTATTTTGGGAAGAATTTCTTCCTGCCTGAAATGCATGAACACGCCTCCTGGCCACAGAAAAATTGTATTATTATTATTGTGAGCCACAAGTAACGGTTAGTTGTGTTTTTGTACGTTTGTAATTTTAATTTTAAAGTAAAAGCGTCAATTAACTTTTGTTAAAAAAATAAATTCAGTTTTGTTGATACATACTGTAGTTTCCATGAAGCAGTGCAGCTCCTCTCTATTCTCATTTCAACTGGGGTGTGTTTGCATGATGAGTTGTGTGTTAAGTACAATTGTTGACAACCAAGTAACACAAATGCCTTAAACCTGAAATGGGTACATGGTTTCTCCGAGTGTGTCATTACTGCATGGCGAGAGCATTCGTGGAATCCTTGCTCAGATGGCAGAGGGAAGAGGGGCTGAGAGGATATTCTAACTGTCTTTAATCTGGCTAAGCATACAGTATGGATAATCCGCTCTCTCTTACTTTTACTCACTTAGTGTTATTCCTACAATTTGTCCGGGTGACAAAACTATGTAATCTCACTGAGATTATTGTAATTCTGTCTCTCATTTGTCTCTAACATTCCCCTTTCTTTATTCCACTACGTGCATTTGGCGCCTGCAGTCTCTGTATTTTCCCCCTCTGAGTGAATATGTAGTCTTTCACTAAAGGATCCCTCTCATTATACCGTTTTGACTAGTTGTTGCCACCCTTACTAGTCAGCACCAGAAATACTACGTAAACGTACTGTTATTTTATAAATGTTCACATTTTATGACATATGCTGTCTCAGCTGCAGCAGCGGCAGTGGCGGCTCAGCATTGAACTCATCAGTCCCCTTCTGCCGCGGTCTCCTAACCCCTGTCCACCACCACTTCCTCTTTCGGAAATAGCGTCTTGGTTCAGCAGTCAGTCTGGTTCTGGCTTGATTGACTGGATCGGCAAGCAGATTTGAAGCTTTGATTGAGGTTTTGGAGTTAAGCTTCGGATGTCTGTGGTGCTGTTTAGACGGCCCCGTTACTACAGGAGAGGAAATGACTAAACGTCTTTTTTTATAATGCGAAAATGTCAACAAGACTGGATTGAAGCAGAATGTTTTGTTAGATAAATACCTGTTTGGTATGATTACATCTATCTGATCTTTTCCTCACGAATGTTTTAAAGCTGTAATTACATTTTGTTTTAAATGATAAAGAATTGTGGCATAAAATGATCATTATGTAATGTTAGAACAGAGAATGATCCCTGCACCAGCCAGTAGTTTCTGGTCTGATTGGTGTTGAGTGTGTGTGGACTGCATAACCTTCACAATATGCTGAGGAACTAAACAGCAAACAGTTAGCTCTGTTGTACTTGCTTGACAGATGGGAGTATATTAGTCATCGTCTATTCTACAGGGAGACTTCAGTGTCTGAAAAATAAACGAGGCTCACTAACTTATCTGTCAACAATTCAAACACCCCTGAAGCCTCCAAAGTAAATGACTAAACTGTAAAATAAGTGATACACTGTATCAACCTCATGAACAAGTGAACCCCTTACTGACCAAAGGATGTGATTTAAGAGCTAACTGACAGTTAACTTGTGTTGATTGCTGACTTTCGTCTTCCTCTCCTCCCTTCCCACTCCAGGCTCCGACTACTCTCCCCCTCCCCCTCTTCCTCCCCCCGGCCTGACCAACGAGCACAGCGGCGGTGGCGACCACGGTGGAGGAGGGGGCGGGGTCAACCATGGGGTGGGTGTGGTTGGCCTGGCCCCGGAGCACATCGCCACACCCGGGGCAGCCCTGAGCTGGCAGGCGGCCATCGACGCTGCGCGGCAGGCGAAGATAATGGGCAACGCCACATCAGGCGGAGGGGCGGGGCTTGTGTCGGGAGGCGGCGGGCCCATCTCCACGGCCAGCTCCACGCAAAGGAAGAGACAACACTATAGCTCCAAGCCCAAGAAACAGACAACAACAACAGCCACAAGGCCGCCAAGGGCCCTACTCTGTCTCACGCTCAAGAACCCCATCCGCAGGGCCTGCATCAGCATCGTGGAGTGGAAGTATCCTTTTACTTACCATGAGTGGAGGTTTGTCTTTATACTGTATACTGCGATGGGGAATAGCTTGGTTCACTTTAAAGAGAGTGTTTATAAAGTTTGACACCCGACATTCTCAATCAATTCCCTTTTGTTGGATGGCCAGAAGGAAACCTCTGAATCTACTTGCTTTATTTTGCCGTATTTTATTTTATTTAACCAGAAGGGAGTCCCACTGAGATTAAAAATCTGTTTTTCAAGAACATCCTGGCTAAGACGGGCAGAATCACAGGTACAAAAACAATTTAAAATGAAACCCAACAAACAACAAATTACAAAATCATAAAATATCAACATTGTTTACAAGTCCCAGCATAATGGAGCAATAAATCAAAACATCTGCAGTCAGATGTGCCTGCCTCCAAGTCATTTAAAATTCCTTTAAATACAGAGAGACCAGTTCTCCCCCCAAAAAATCAGGTTTTGCAACAGATGTCAAGTTTTGCAGCAGCGTACTTTTTCTCCCAAAATAAAAACCCTACCTTAATGCAGCTGAGAATAACAGTCAATCTCAGTGGAAACATGTAGAAAATGCAAAAGATCATCAGAGATGTGTCATAGTTATAATCTTTCATGTTGCAATATTATTATTATAGTAAAAGCATTTACTGTACAGTGCGAATCAGACTTGATGATACATTGAAACTAATAGGTTTGTTTTGAAAATGAAAGCCGATTACAGCTTTGATAAAGGACTTTAACCAGCTTAACTAACATTTGTTAACAAGCAGCAAAAAAACAGAGAAATGCACATATTTTCATGCAACCACCTTGCATCCCACTTATGTGGAATGGACGGACAGGTGCAGGTACAGAAATCCACAGCAATGAGGAGAAGGAAGGAGGGAATAAGGAGTGGAGGATGTAAACAAATTAACAATGCATCACTCTTCCTCTTTCCTCTCTTCTCTTCCTTTCTTAATCAACTCTCTTCCTCCCCATGTCTCACGCTGTGATTCCCTGCACTCTATTCACTCGTCTTAATCCGTTCTCCCCTTCCGCTGTCTGTCCTTGTCTCTCTTTTTTACTCCCTCTCTTTCATCTCACATTCATTCCTCACAGGAGGATAAAACAAATTGTGTCATTTTCATCCCTTCTTCACACCTCTCCCAGCATATGTCTTTCCCCCAGCTCTTTCGAACTGCATTCATCCTCTCTCCCCCAGGTCCACCCATGCCTCCACCCCTCCTTCGCTCCCTCCACATCTCTCTCTTTCTCTCTCACCATTTATTATCCGACTCTCCCTCCCTCTGTCCATCCAAATCCCTTTATTCCTGCTGTTCCTCCGCCCGTCCTTCCTTTCTACCCTTCCTTTTTTTCTTCTTTTTTTTTTAAGCTGCTGAACATAATGACTTGGTTCTCCCTCGGGGGTGAGATAGAGGGAGAAAGGGAGAGAGACAGAAATGGTCAGTGACACAGTCAAAGTGATCCATAATAGGAGAGGGTCCACATGAGCATTAACTCGGCGAGCGCGCAGTCCCACATCGTCCTGCGAGGCAGAGAAACAGAGGTAGAGGATGGAGGGTTTGGAGAAATGAGAAGGGAAGGGATGTGGGCAGGACATGGATGTCAACAGGAGAGATGATGGCGCGGATTAGCTGAGGAGGGAGGGAGGGGAGGATGGGAAAGGTAAACAAGAAAAATGACAGAGCAGGAGGAGTGCAAATAAAGAATGAGGAGAGGGGAGGAGAGGAGAGAAGTGGAAGGAAGAGCAGAGTGAGGAAAGATGATGAGATGGAAGTAGTGTGTATGTTGGGTTGTATTTAGGAATTGCCAAATCAGAGTTGATAAAATGTAGGCTATAATGAGAAACAAGTGATGGAAAATACTGTTTGTCATGTAATTTTAATCGCCTTCGCAAAATATGTGCAGAATTCTGATTGAGCTTCTTTGTTCCTGCTGCTAACATATTCTCACAGCATTAAAGGGATTTTTTTTAATCCAGTGATAAATGGTGGCACAATTGTTGGTGACATTCCTATGACCCTGTGTATTTATCAAATAACCACAATAGGACTGTTTGGTGCAGCAATTGCTTTGATAGTTTTGCTCAATTTAATGTGAAAAGCCAAGCTCTTGATTCCACCATGGCGTGCATTTTTTCATGTGTATCACTCCAACAATAGACATGTTTTTTTGAAAAACAACTCTAAATTTCTCATGGGAATGTGTGTGGTAAAGCATTACCTGCAGGCAAATTATTCTCTGATCACCTTGTGTGTATATAATAGTAATTATTAAAAGTCATATTGTCAATAGTAGATCTTAATCTATCTGGACCAGATGTTGTTTTAATAAAAAAAAAAAAAAGTAATGGGAGAAAGCATGCATATACCCTCAGGGTCACTGGCTCACTCAACCAATGACTGATGAGTGTGCAGGTAATTACCCACAATTCCCAGCATCATTCATTTAAACCATGTGAGGGGAGGGAAGGATGAGAGAGAGACAGCGTGATGGAGAGAAAAGGTGAGGGAATGAGACGAGTGAAGGAAAGATGAGGGATGTTAAGGAGGGTTTTTGGGGCCAGACCAGGAAGAGGAAGAAGTGAACATGATGGAGTTTGAGCCAAAAAGAAAAATGGAAAGAGCAGAACAGTAGCAAAATTGCAGCAAATTTTCTCCTTGTCTAGTTTTAAAAATCCCCATCAAACGGTCAGTCTTTTCGGCTGCTTGTCTGTCTAAACCATTCTACTTTGGGATCCGTGCATGCGTGTCCCCTGTATTCTGTGAGTACCGCTGTCCCTAGAGAGAGCCGATCCGAAATCTTCCTCTCTCCCTCCTCTGTTACCATGACAACAGCTACTGCTCTCAACAGGTCGATGGGGCCCGTCTGAGCTCACACATGCACGCGAACACACACACACACTCGGATCAGAGAGCGCACGCATAAACACTCTTGAAAAATGCACACATGCTTGCACGTAGTTGATAAAGGAGAGAAACACAAAGACGTAGCACTCTCACATGCTGTGTAATTATAGCATTTTAGCATTACCTGCACACCGCAAGGTCAGCTGAGAGACGAGGAGAGAGCGGGGGCTAACTACCATGTTCTCCATATGAAGTCACACTAAGTGGTCATTTGGAAAAGGTGTCATTGAGTGCATTTTCCATACACACACAAACACACACACAACTACTGTTTCCTAGCTGGCCGCTTCAATATTGCATCAGGTCGCATGAGGGGTTGTGCTATTTGAATGTGTTTTAAACTCAATCAGGAAAAGAGATAAATATCCTCAGCATAACGCAGAAGAGTGCTGAGCTCACTCTCCCAGATAACATCAGTATATCCCCGGTTTCTTATATTGGGTTTGTCAAGATAAGAGGTTATCTGTGTTATTGTGAGCTGCATGTGGCGGCTGTGTGAGGCAACTGCTGAACGCAGAGTATTTTAGAAAATAACAGCATCCCGTAGAGCATGTCGATGCAATCCCGGCGTGACAATTTGTCGCAGGCTTGTACAGTAAGTTTGGTAAAAATGCTGAATGTATATGTTAAATTCCACAATGCTTCAGACAGTAGCACCGTGGCAATTATAACGCTGCATCATGCCAGCTATTACGCCTGCTGAGCTAACTGGATGCTGATTTCAATTGCGTTTTAGTCACTGCTGTTTTTCTAGAGCTGTCGAAGTCACTTCCCCCAATTAGGTTTGTGCTAAATTCTTACCACTAATATTTATATGCCGTCAGAGATGGATATTTAGTATTGCTTATGCTGATGCATGCATTATTAATAGACTTGTTTTGATTCTTCACTCAGACCCCCTGAATTTTCCCCAGTGTTGTTTTTACTCTCAACGGCACAGCAGAGCGTAGATTTATTATCATGTTGATGGAAGGAGACCTCAAGGGTTTTTTGAAATTATGGGTCAGGAACCGAAACGAGTCACAGGCCTGTTTTTCTGTGGGTCCCCGCATGTCTGGAGTGTGTTTTAATGAGCCCCCGGTACAAGGGTTAGTGATTAACTTTGTTACATTTTGGTCCCAGGCTGAATGATTCTTTGGCCGATGATGTTCAAGGGTCAGTCCTCAATCCAAACATTCACTGAGTATTAGTTCTACCATTAAAAAGCTCAAGATTGGTTTTTCTTCTTCCTCCTCGTGTTATTTCTGACCGCAGGGCTATTTCTGAAAGAGTAGTGAACACTGAACAGATAGAGTATACTATTAGTAACTGTATAGCTTTGCAATAAGGTTCACTCGTCGGCATCCCATCTACCATAAAAGTGCCATCTGTGTTGGATGGAAAGTCCAGCGGAGTCTTGATTCAGTGCAGCAAAAGGCCTGCATTCCTAGTGTGATGTAAAGTGTTGAACGTGAACGTCAGCTGAAAATGTACAGTACATTTATTTGAAGTTGTGGCTCAACTCATCAGTGCATTGCCGTTTACATTTTACTATAAGATCTTGGTCTAGACTAATTTAACATGCACTCAAGGGGGAAGGAAGGAAGGAAGGAAGGGAGGAAGGGAGGGAAGAGTGGAAGAAGAGAGCAGAGGCAGAGCAAAAGGAGGTGGACGGAGGTGACAGCAGTGGCAGTTAGTAATTGTGTTGATGAAAACCAGACCTCCTGTATCTCTCCTTTACATTCTCTCTCACTCTCTTTTCACTCTCCATTCTCTCATTTTGCATCCTTCCCTCCCTCCATCTCCCCCTCTCTCTCTCTGTCTCTCTCTCTCTCTCTCTCTCTCTCTCTCTCTCTCTCTGGAAAGCCAAAAATATTGAGGTCACTCCCCTCTCAAGGACCGTTCCTCTCTCTCATTCCACTTCTCTTTTCTCAGTCCACATCCCGTCTTCCACGCGACAGGCCCGCTCCTCGATGCACCCATATTAGGGCATGCACTGTCTCTCTAGCACACACAAAGAGCTTCCTAAGTGACCCAATATGTCTTATTGTTAACGCAAAGGCAAACTCATCAGCTTTGATCTCTCCCGTTTGTGTACACTGCCTGTGCACTCTGCTGTGTGTGTATATATATACCTCTGCTTATGGAAGGGTGTATTAGCCTGTTTAAAAATACCTCTTTGTTAAAATAACAAGCCTGATATGATATTTTCCTCAGGAAGGTCACAAGTCTGTATCATTTTGTACTGTGTGTACTGGAGGTTTGCATGCATCATTGAATACCTACCTCAACCTGGCATGTATAGATTTATAGATTTATAATTGTCTCCTCGGGTTTCTTTTGGACCTGAGGACAGGTGGACCGGATAGGAATAGATCAGTGTGAATTAGATTTGATTAAAAACAACAACAACAGTATGGTTCCCCGGGACAGACCCAAACAGAGAGCATCAATTAACAAACAGCTGTGGTCGAAAAGAGTAGCAGTTCGCAAACTCTGCCTCGCCTCAAAAATAACACATTTACTCCTCCAATGATTGATTATTCACCACCAGATGCCTAGGGCTTAGTCCAGATACATCCACTCAGGTATTGCATTGTACTTATTGTTACACAGTCCAAAATTTGATATTAGAGCTGGGTAATAATTCAATATGATAATTTATCGCCTTTCAATATTATATTGTTATGTATTCATATGTCGAGACATAAACAGTAGGTCATGTAAATTGTCACGCATACTAACGTTACATTCTCACCACGTAATCTGATTACTCCGTCAGTGTGTGCATTTGTATAAACATAGTCAGTGTGCAGCTGGAAATATTTATTCATTTTGCTGGCTGTAATGTTACTTAAAAGCAGTTTATGTTAATTTTGCACATAATCTTAATTAATGAGAAAACATTCAATACTTTTAATTTGTCCAGTTTTTAATCCACACAGGAGTATATCAAAACCCTGTGGTTATTTAATGGACAATTTATTTATTGAATTACCAGAAAACATGCTATATTGTGAGATATATTGTTATTGAGATAATTAAATAATCCATATTGCGATAAAAGATTGTTGCTTTATTCAAGATCCTGAATAGAGTTTATTGGACCCTATCCCAGCTATATAGAGTAAAGCTGACACAAACCCCAGAATGTTGGAGATGCCAGAAGAGGGACGGTACGGTTGACTCATATTTTGTGGAGCGGTCCCAAAATACAGGACTTCTGGTCTGCGTTTCACACAAATCAGAGGGCCTGACATGCCTCTTTCCCAGAGTCTGTATATCCTTGAGGACCTCCCTTTCCCCGATGCAGAATGGGTGCAGACTAAGCTGATTATTTCAGAATGGAAGACTCTCCCTGCCCTCCCTGTAAATCTTTGGCTTAGTCATTTAGTTTGAATAGCCTGTCAAAAAGACTTGGGAACCCTGGAATGTTTCATTTTGTCCCCTCCAACATTAGAGACTAGGGTGACGAACCGAAGGCACATTTCCAACGTCACCATAAAGTGACAAAGTTCATACTGCTGGTTGGCCTATAGCACCAGGAATTTGTAACGCTGTGCTTCTAAATGTTAGTTATCTCAAAATGCCAACATGAATGGCAATGATAAAAAAGAATGACCAAGAATCTGGAAATGTCTCTGTGCTTGTGTTTTGTGCACTATGTGTATATTCCTTAACTCTCCTCTCAGACCATTTGAGATCATCATCCTGATGACCATTTTTGCCAACTGTGTGGCCTTAGCCGTCTACATCCCCTTCCCCGAAGATGACTCAAACGCCACCAACTCCAACCTGGTGAGTACTCTACTATGTTAAAACAGGCTTAATTGCTGTTTAGTCCACTCGTTGCTGGTTCTCATTGGCTATTTTTTCCAATCCTGGAAGATGGGGTTTTCCTGATTTTGGTCGTTGGTCGTTCAAAGAGGTCTGTGTGTGTGTGTGTGTGTGTGTGTGTGTGTGTGTGTGTGTGTGTGTGTGTGTGTGTGTGTGTGTGTGTGTGTGTGTGTGTGTGTGTGTGTGTGTGTGTGTGTGTGTGTGTGTGTGTGTGTGTGAAGAGGCAGGAGAGGGGGATGCTGTATATTACACTATGACTGGTTCATGAAGGTGAAAGCCAGGAAGTGTGGAGTGAATAGAGTGAAGGGCAGATAAAATACAAAGTAGTGGGGAGTGAAACAAGAATTTCTTTCAGTGAATAATAACTATTTTGGGCATCATTTGCTTTTATCATTGGTTGTTGGGATACAACGGGGTTGTTGATTACGATGTTCCACTATGAAACCTGAAGAAAATTGAGGGTTTGGGTTTTGACTGAGGGCTCTTGAGTTGTATCAAATGAAGCCATGTGAGATGATTTGATCAAAGGCAAAGTGCCATTTGCTTGTGGGCAGCATAAATAAATTGGCTAAGGACAAAATCGTTGCTTTGATTGAGGAAAGAATATTTGTGGTTGCCAAAATGTCATCTAGTGTAAATGTACTAAATGTAGTAAAATTCGATAAGGAAATCTGTTGCTTTAAAACTCTGGTTTTCTAACTGCTTCCTGACAAATCTTTTATCTAATTACCGTAACATGGCCACTAACCAGTGTGAAATGGTGTGTGTGTGTGTGTGTGTGTGTGTGTGTGTGTGTGTGTGTGTGTGTGTGTGTGTGTGTGTGTGTGTGTGTGTGTGTGTGTGTGTGTGTGTGTGTGTGTGTGTGTGTGTGTGTGTCTAAAGCAATGTGTTGTTCTCTGGTTATCAATATCCATCCATCCATCCATCCATAGCTGAGTCTGGCCAAGACAGATCCCCAGCCAATCACAGGGCTATGAATCATTACCTATAACTGTACAACTTGTGTGTCTTAATTTGTATTTATGTGTGTGTGTCAGCTTTCAGATGTATTGTGAGGAGGACACTCATCCCTCTGAGGCTATGTAACATCTGTCACTCTGTCTTTACTTCTTTCTAAGAATGATTTTTTGCCACATTTACTGATTTCTTGAGCAGCTGTGCCATACTGTGGTTTTCAGATTGCCCATTCACATGTCAACATGTCCATGCATGAGCTCATTGCTGATCATGAGTATTGGGGAGAGTTTTACTGTCATGAGTTCTGGATAAGAAAACATTCAGAGGATCATCAGTATCATAGTTTTATTTATCTCCCTTTTCAATTAAAAAAAGTTACTTTAGACTTCCAGTTCATCTGTGAGTGGAGAAATAGTATTTGTTTCCATTTGCTGTATATACCCTCTGATTTCATTTAATGATACAGTGTCAGACCAGGTATGAGTCACTGGACGAGTAAATAGGACTAAAGGAGAGCAGATGTTTTCATCTTCTTAATTTGTGTCCATCACCCACTCTCTCTGCCTCTCTTTATCTCTCTCAAACTCTGAAGGAGGCCTACATACTGCAATTACATTACCTTCCCTTTAAGGCTTTACAGATCAAGTCTCAGTGATCACATTACACTCACTGATTAAACAATTTAAGGCATTCTCTAGTTACTTTAAGCTTTAAAAAACATGTAGAATCATGTCAAAAAGGTTTTAAGTACCTTCAGATGCAGGCGAAAGCCTTGACTTCCAGGATAAGTAGTCCCCAATAAAGGCAAGTAGCACGACTGTTTAAGGTAAAACAAATATAATGAATATTTTGTGTCAATCAGACTTTTCTCATGTAATATAAGTAAGAAAACACACAACCAGCAATGCTTAGTGTGTCATTTATTAATGTTTTGAGTGGACAGTCTAGACTGGATACTCTACTGTCTCTTAATATCTGTCAACACAAGGAGACTTTTAATGCCACTGTTTTTACTGTTTTGAAACTGTATACAGCATGAAGCATTGCTATGCAGACAACTCAACTCTTCTATTCTTGCAGGGTTATTTGGGGACCCCCTCCCCCCCCCTCCCCCAAGTTGACAAAAAGATACCATGCACAAGCACATGTAGACACACACACACACACACACACACACACACACACACACACACACACACACACACACACACAAACACACACACAATCAAGCTACTCACCACCACCACAGCTGTGGTCAATTAGTTTTATAACCTTCTGACAGACAGGAAGCAGTGTGCGGATCGACTCGAGGTTTAAGTACATGGTTGAACCATGTATCTGTGTGCATGTGTGTGTTTTTTTCCCGTTTCTTTGTGTATGTGTGGTATTTTAAGTATTACAGTTAAAACAAATAGCCTTTGTGGGGAAGGAAAGGGAATAGAACTAGATGATGTCTACATTCAGTTTCAACTATGTTGGCAGCCTGATTGTATGTCAAAACTCTTCATTTATACATAGGTATATACAGGTGTTTAAAAAAAAAGGGCACCGTTTATTGTCTTATTACGACCGATCGTGAGTCAGAATGAAAACGTAACGTTTAAAAAATGCCTTCCTCTGACATTGCCGGAAGTGCATCTTAAAGGCACTAATTTTATATTTTGAAGTGGGGTTGTATCATAGTGCATTACTTACCGTAGATGGTGGTTTGGAGAAACAGATGGGTTAAAAAAAGCTATTTCAGTTTAAGTGTATTCTATATTTCCATTTAACAGGCAACTGAGGCTGTTATCTATGCTCTCTTGTTCAAAGTCAACACTCTCCATTGACAAAACCAGTCATTTCACCTTGCAGGGCACACTGTAACAGATCAACTTAGGACCTAATCGTCTTACTATTAGGAAATGCCGCCGATTGGGTGGACATTTTCTTTACACTACTCTAAATCTTTCGGACGGTCTTACTATTGCATTCCGTTGCTACTTACTGTGAGGTAACCCTCTCATTAAATAAAATGTGAGTTTGAGCCACAGGAGGCTTTTAAATAGTTCCTGCATCAAAGTTCTTGTAATTTAGCTCAACCTGAACCCCTTTCTTTTTTACGTTGTGAAAAATCCTGTGTCATCCTGCCTCCTTGTTGAGTATTGTTGTCATTTGTTTACTTTTTCTCTTTGGGGTGACACATTGTGCTAAGCCCCTTGTGGTTTTGTTTATTCACCCACACAGTTTTTATCATTTGTAAATGAACAAGAGTCTTATATAAAGTTTGATCTTTAAATTAATTCCAAGCTCTCAACAGCTGAATCCTAATTGTAGCTCAACGTCCTGATAATGCTCTATATATTTACCCCTGACCTGAAGTGTGATTTAGTTTTAGCATCAACATGGCACCCCCTCACTAGATTTGCACAGGTCTTTCTTATGTAATACCAGAGATCTGTTGTATTGCATGCAGTACATGATTTCTATTTTTGTCTGCATCCCATAATGCGCTGCTCTGTCTCCTTGACGACATGCCCAATAATAGCAGCGGGAGAGGTTGTCATGGATATGGTAACCGTAGTGATGCTCCTCATCTGTCCTTGGTTACGGAGGGAAGAAGGGTAGGAACCAAAGTTTGAGAGTCTTTTCTCTCAGGGAAGAAATATATGCTGCACTGGGGCTACTTCAGTTCAGGAAACACATCTTTTGAGCTCGGGTGAAAAAACATCTCCATTGCTAATCGACTCCATATCTGTTTCTCCCCCCAGCCCCCTTTTTCTCCCTTAATCACTTTCTCCCCTTGCTCTCCCCCTCATTCCTCCATCTAATCAGATCAATATGGATACTTTCAGATTGACAGGATCATGCTGTCATAACCAAGCAATTAGGCAACCAATTCACCTGATTAGACACTGATTGAGGGAGAGGCAAGAACAAACACACACACACACACACACCGCCTGAAAAGATCCGCATTCAAGCGGACTCTGGTGTGGTTCCTTTGTGGTGTGAAAGCAAACAAACCAACCACAGGATTTTATTATTTTAGCATGATTTCAAAAGCTTACGTACTAATAAATCGATCCACTGAACCTGAAATCTTTACAGGAAGTCATCTATTGATTTGTATATAATGTATATGCAAATCAACCCGTATTCACGTCAGCTTGGTTACTGTTAAAAAAGCAGTTAAAACTGCTGTGCTTGAATCTGACTTCATGTACGTTGTCAGTTCATTAAGTCCACTGAAAAGTGTGTGACAGCGGTCCCACAGTAGGCCTAGTCAGCCCTGAATCATTAGAGTACAGACTCCTCATGCATGTGTCTATGTGCTCCCATCATTTGGTGCGAAGGCTTTTGTATAGTCCTGTCACTACCTCATTATTCATCATAACATGCGGCCCGTTTGGAGTCTAATAATTATAATCGCTTATTATGCTTTTTGTGACGCCAAAGAACATAAATCAAAACATTAGAAGATTTAAAGTGCAGCATAAACGTCTTACAGTCACCACAACTACAATCACAAAAACTGTCCAATGAAGATCCCCTTTAGCCTGTATAACTACATGTTTACTCATCTTGGTTCGTTTGTAGAAAGTCAGTGTGACATGAACCGGACCAGAACTAAAATGCAGACCAGATGAACCCAGAGTTTATTTTTGGTGTTATACTATGTGTGTGCATGTTCAGTTTTACCTGATTTATGTCATTTCTATATTGGGTATCTAACTTTAGACATATTAGCTGCTGGCTAAGTAGGGATGGGAGGGATGGGAAACAACCACCCCAAGTCAATGATTCACCTTTTAAAAGGTAATGGACTCACTCCATCAAAACCCACAGATTATATAAATGATAGAATTGGTCTTTGTTCAAATGCCCACAGAAGTGACTACAAATCTGACTATCAAAAAGTTGCCTCCAAAAATGGTAACTACAATAAATCAAAACCCCTAGACACAGGTGATGTCCTAACTAAATATCTGATTTTAAAATCAATTTGTTGCAAAAGTGATGTTTTACATGCTTCAAATTAAAGGGTTTGAATACCCATGCAAACACATGTTGTATTCCAATGTAGAATTAATTTACATCACTTTGTAGAGATCTTTTTTCACTTTGAGGTTAATATTCTTCACGTTGATCCAAGAAAGCCACATTAAATCTACCTTGATTCAGTGATAAAAAAAAATCCCAGAAAATCCCAATGGGAGTAAATCCTTTTTAAGTCGCTGTATTTTATTGTTAAGTGGGATTAAGGTTATTGCCACATGACAAACTTGTTTGTTTACCTTTCATTTTCCAATATATTACTGCAAATATTGTCTGTTGTTTGTTCTTGAGCCCCCCCCAAAGTCCTCCTGCCTCTCCCTTCCTCTCCCCATCGTTTCTGCTGTCGAGGATCAAGTTAACATGCTGTTCCCTTGGGTGCTACTTTGCTGGTTGCTAGGAGTGTCTATTTATAGATGGAGGGGAACGATCAGCATCTATCTGTACGTTCACTTATCTAAACAATGTTGGTCTGTGTTTTCTTATGGCGACTGTGTGTGTGTGTGTGTGTGTGTGTGTGTGTGTGTGTGTGTGTGTGTGTGTGTGTGTGTGTGTGTGTGTGTGTGTGTGTGTGTGTGTGTGTGTGTGTGTGTGTGTGTGTGTGCGCGTGTGTGTGTGTGCCTCTGAATAGTCACAGTGGAATGCAGCAGCTCACTGTGCATCCAGATAAGGACGTAGACGTGAGTGAGTATTTGTGTGTCCGGTGATGAATGTGGGTTTATGAATAGCTACAGTGGGATTTGATACATTTATTAGTACTTTTACCAACACGCTGTGTGGGTGTGACTGTCTGTGTGTGAGTGAGTACGTGAGTTGTAAACCGCATATAAACAAGAGAGAGATTAATAGGATTCACTCGCTACTGTATCTTATCTGGTCTTATACGCATCAGTAGGCTCTTCTGCACAGATGGGAAATTTCAAATCCCTTGCAAGTTTTCTGCAGTACAACAAGTTCCAACCATGCTGGAGCCTGGGGAGTCATTATTTGGACATTTTAAATGCTGTTCCCCTTTTCAGCTCCCAGAGGAAACAAGGAATACCCAAGTTACCATATTTGTTGGAGACATGGGTGCTTTCCAACTCCAAAGTTACTCATTCAGAGTGCTGCATGGTTTCTGCTCCATTGGTTCCATATTTTGGAGCCATTTTGTACTAATTCCTCACTGCAGCAGCGCTCCAGTGGAACTAAAAATGAACCCCAAGCACATTTCATTCTCCTACTCTTTGAAAAGGGGGAGACGATGTACTCTGCTTAGTATTGCAGGAAACTTAAGGCCGCTATTGCACATTACTGTACAACAAACTGACAGCGTATTTATTGAGGTGATTTTTTTTCTGTATAATATATAATAACAAGCATAGATGTTTTTGTTTTTTCATCGCTCACTCAATTTCTTCAGTGGCAATGTTGTTAAACAGAGCGTAGCAGTGTTAACTGCTTTAGCGTTGTCAGTGTATATTGCTTGAAATTGACGATACATAATAACCAAAAAAAAATAAATGTTTCCTTGTTGTCTCTGTCCCTCCCTATCTCCCTATTTCTCTGAGTCATTCTCTGCTCTTCCTCTCTTTTCTCCTCCACCTCTACTAAAAGTGAAAGATAAAGATTGTAAATGATGGCAGCTGGTTCGCCACTTTCATTACAATGCCATTTCCTCCTCTCTCTCTCTCTCTCTCTCTCTCTCTCTCTCTCTCTCTCTCTCTCTCTCTCTCTCTCTCTCTCCTCGTCACTTACTTTTAAGCGCCATTATGGTCTTCTCCTCTTCATCTGCTTTTTCATGTACATCTCTTTTTTATGTAAATATCTCCTTTTTAAGGAGGATTAAGATAAATGTACTTTATGCATATCAGTATTTTTAGGTTTTTGTGTAAAACCGGTCCAGGCATGAATCTCATACTTTACTCCAAACCTGCATATCACACCATTGTGATTTCGAGGTATTTGTACTGTATGTGTGTATTTATGTTTGGGAAGACAAGACACATATGTTGCCAGTAAGTGGATGTGCATGTTAAATCAGTTCAACGAGCCGTATGAAACAAAAATAAAGTCTCTTTAATGCCGACGCAGAGGAAAGAATTACTAACATTACATAACTGTCTGAAAGAGGCTAGTAATGCTGAGGTAAATATTTGATCATTTGTATGACGCTCCAGATGTGCCAGTGGTAAAGGCGAGCGCCACAGAGGCAGTGAGGGAGAGATGGAAGAGAAAAGGAGAGAAAGAGAGAGAGCGGGATATTTTTACAGAGCTAAAAGTGTCCTCTGCCTCACATCGACCCACATTACAGCTCCCACAAAGCACAGAGTGAGAGAGAAAGAGAGTAATGTCTCTGTCCGTCACCGAAACTCAAAGTTCTCAGTGCAACCTTACTACAGGGAGCGATGTCATTCTTCATGTCCCCATTTCAGAGAGAAACATTTTCGTCACAGTTGAGCTTATTGGATGTGTTCAATACAGGTTTTCTTCCCAAACAGAAAGCCACTTTATCCTGGAGAGGGCAAAAAAAAAAAAGGAGGGCATTCAACAAAGTCTAGTTTAGTGTGAGATGTGACTATGGCAGCATACAGCTTGGTTTATTCAGATTGCTGTGCAGAGGTTAGTGTTAAATCTAAATTTTAAGTTTGAACTTAATAAACCCCATAGGAAAATTAGCATTTGACTGATCTCAACTATTAAGGAGAAGGGGGCAGCCACGGCTCCTCTTTTTCAAGGACAACGACGAGTACCATCGCTGAGAAGAGTAGCAACCCCTCTGCATGACTTTGCTCTTCTTTGACACTGAAGCTGAGATCTTGCATGTGATTTTGCTCCCTCCAAAGCTTTTCAGAGTACCAGCACGTACAAACAAGTGAAAAGGCAATAATCTGTCATATTGCGGTTCGGTACAAGGTTATATCCGTGAAGCTTTGTGTGGTAACTTTATGCAGAAGGGTTGCGTGGTTCAAGTTGTGAAATGGTGGCGATCCGGTTTAGGAAACAAAACTACTTGGTTAGGCTTAAAATAGGTTAATCTGCAACTTCCAGGCGTAACGTTATTGGGTTTCTTTTGCGACACGTGTAAAAATCCTGTGTTTGTTTGACCCATACACCACCCCTCCCTTCCACCCTTTGCAGGCTACCTCACTCTTAAAACTACGTCCGTTTGTGTGTTTACATTGTATTCGTAAGCGTGATGCGTCTCACACACATGCAAAGGTTTCGTCTTGCATCGGTAGCAAGACGCCGAGGGCTTCCGGAGCCCTGGGTGTGAAACCAGGCTGATGAATATATGCTGTCATAGTATCTCCTCTTTCAGTGGTTATACATCTGTTAGACCATCATATACATCACATTCCGCTCAGGCACAGCTGTGTTATGTGCAGTTAAATCGCCGAGATGGTCTACTCCTTCATATATTATTCATTTGCATATGAATTTTAATTTCTGGTATGCCTATTGTGTCATTCTGTTTGTCCGTATGTGTACACAAATGGAAATGGAAAGATGTTGAGTTTTCACGGAGGCATTGTGTATATATATGTACATGTATGGTCACACATGGTTAACGCTCTGCCGAGAAACATTTAAACTGTGAAATCAGAGCTTAAAGTGTACTATCATCCTGTCACTGGCATCCCAGTATTAGGCATAAGCACACAAAGAATTGCTAATACAGCAAACATTAGAGCCATGGCAACAAACGTAATGGAAATGCTCAGTATGTCTCTGGGCAAATGAGGGTGGTAAACAGGTGTAATGTGTACTCTGTGCGTGCATGTGTGTGTATGTGTCTTCTTCATTCCAGATTAATATTTGACCAGCCATAAAAGCCTGGTGTTACATCACCAGAGGAGTAGAGCAAACTGCACACCAGCTCCTTCCAGCTAACAGGAGCCTATCAGTCTCTACTGAGCTTAATGCAAAACCTGTCCATTTAGAAGCACTACAGTAGAAAATAAGAACTGCTCAGGTGCAAAAAAATGACATTTTAGAAACAACAGGCAGAAGCAGATTTGTCAATAATAGACTTGGAGCGTTTTTTTTTTTTTTCTACAGCGTATTAAATTATTGTCATCGTTTGAACTACAGGTCCTGCTTGTAAACGCCTTCTGCCTCTGGATATCCTCAGATCAAAGATGGAAAGCAAAATGCAAAACGTGCTGAAGTGCTGAAGCCTCGGCTCACTTGCTCACTGAATTAATAGGTGATTCTGCGTTGCAGTGTGTACTGGTTCTGCAGGGAGAACTAGCTGTCATGTTGGTGTGGTATTCACTGACATTTAGCCATCTGGTCTGGGATCTGGCAGCCACACAGTCTTTCTCTCTCTCTCTCTCTCTTTATTCCTCTCTGTCTCCCTCGTATATACACACAGATACAATCACACACACACACACGGTGATGGTTCACATCAACAAACACATCCTCTGATGAAACCCTGGCTGGTGATAGGGCGTGTCACTATGATGCAGGACGCTATAGTGCGTGTGTGTGTGTGTACCTGCATGCCTGCTTGTGTGGTTTGTGTGTTGCCTGCATCATCAAAGGGCCAGGTTCCCATAGAAACAGATGTTTCCGTTTTCTTCCTTGGTCGCAACATTGGACAGACTGTTTTCTGCGTGTGTGATATACCCTGAAACCATAACTAAAGGAGCACATGCTTTTTAATTAAATACAGTAATGAGGTGTATACAGGTTAGGCTCTTATACCTGATTGATGTCCATCAGTAAATTAACCACAAAGGCGATGTAGATAAGAGAGAAGCACATAACGGACCTTTCGCCTTTGAGATAATTGAGGTGTGGACTGCACAACAGGGGCCGCGGCTCAATATTGGAAAGAAATTCCATATACATTCATCATTTAGGCCCCGACATGAAGACAGCAGCGCCAGTGTTTGTTTTATTCTTGCCATGACTCATCTACAGTGTAATAGTGAATTCACATCAGAAGATGAATATCAGTTAGCAAGTGCTTCTGGGTGTTTATCGTTCATTGTGGAGAGGCTGGTGGGAGGCGGATTGGTCATGATCAATAGAGTGGCCTTGCTCACACGGTAAAGTGCTGTTTCCACTGATAAATAGTCACTGAAATGTGTTCATCATGTATCAATAGGCATGAAAATGAAGGTGTTTTATAGACAGGCAGCAGAGACATATCTTAAGTGCTTGACGATGTTTTATCCCCTTAACTTCACATTGGATGTACTTTATAAGGATGTCAATAATTACACTTTTCCTCTGTTTTTTTGTGTATTTATGCTGTGAAAACTTGTTTTTGGTGCATTTAAGGGAGTGTTATCATTTGAGCTTCGACGGTTGGATGGCCAAACGCATTGTTCTCGTGAACTAATTTCTCTGGGAATAACACAGTTAATGTCAATTTGATTGTTTGTTGCATGGAAAGTGGTTTCCTTTAAGGTCTTAACTCTCAGATGCCAGAATTGCCTCGGAAGCGTTGTTCAAAACACAAATTGAATTGAAACAAGTGATTGCAAGAAATAAATCTGAGAGTTTATGAGAACACAGGACAATTAACAGGATAGGAAATAAACGTTTGCCAAACCATATCATGTAGACTTTTTCAGAAGGTCCTCTTATCTTTGCTTCTTTTCAGAATGTCATCCAAAATCATCCTGAGTTTTATACCCAATAAATGTAACCCAATAGTTTAAATCAACTTATGAAAGACAGCAGAGAGCACGCCGTACAACATGCAACTAAATATAAGTACTAAATTTAAACCTTATATAAGAAGCGCAAGTGCTGATAAGAGCTTTCATAGCATTAAGGAAGGCTTTCATTGTCTAGTTTCTGTTTAATATTGTACAACCACATGTGTGTCATTGCATTAGCTCTGCATGACTAACATGGAGCTAGATGTACAGAGCAGCGTGTGCCTTCTCTCTGGTTTTTGTGCCAACGACTATCTGGATGGATCAAACCAACCTCTAATTCCCTACTACTCTTCCTCTCCTCCGTCATTCTCTCTTTCCTGTCCTGCTGCTCTGTAGAACAACCATCAGGTGTGTGTGTGTGTGTGTGTATGTATGTATGTGTGAGACAGCGACCTCCCTCTGCTGCACCCCCCCATACCCTCCCGCTCCTGGGAGGTGACCCAGTTTCCCATGATCCAATGCGGCTGCTTCTGCTGCGTCGTTGCCGTAGCGATATTGCGAGGTCCTTTAATGCCGACTGCGCGATGAATAATGGATCGCGAGTGTGACAGAATATTAGACGGAGGGAAGCATGAGTGGAGAGAAAGGGAGCGCAGGGGAAACAATAACGGGGGGGGGGGAGAGAGTCAAAATATAAGAGGACGGTGGACTGTAAAGTGTTAAAGCAGGAGGGCAAGAAGAGAGGAAAATAGAAAGAGAAACAGCGCTGGAGGGAGCGATGGAGAGAAGAGGGGAGAGATGATGTGAGAGTTCCAGAAAAACGGAGGAAAGATGAAGAATTGGGAGACACAAAAAGTATATGCTGCTGTAGCAAACACAGTCAGTTATAGCAAATATTACATACATTTTAATGTATCTTTCATATTTGTTCAAAGATCCCATTTAATTAGTCCTGAAAACTGGAAAACGGTGAATCTTTAGAGGTGACTCCTCCATGCTGCACTAGTGGGTGGAACTAAATTGTCCAACCAATAACATCGTAAAGGTTTTTCCAATAATCCCAGGCCTTTCCCTCCATACTAATAGCACACTGGCTTACTTCAAGGTTGATTCTTCCCTTTCTCTGCCCCAGCATCCTATTCCTAAAGGAAATACATCCCATTAAGGAGGTTAGGGATGATTTATGTTTGAGAAATGAACTTGTCACAGCTGTCTATTGGACATATTCTCTTAGTCATATTTGGATGTATCATTAAGTGACCATATTGTGTAAAAAAAAGGAGGAATATAATTAAAATGAATATGTTACCGTTATAAGAAAGCTACATGTTCTCAATTCTAAATACATATTTCTAACATTTATTTGAAGCTGAAGGCCAGACTCACAAGTATAAGAGTTCACTATTCAGTCAGTGAGTCAAATAACTAACAAGGTAATAAAGGCTGAGGGACATATTCTGGTGTGTGTGTGTGTGTGTGTGTAGGGGGTGTTCGTGTAGGTGTGTGAGTGCATTTGTGACCAATTGTGTAGCTTGTAGTTAATCTCTGTTCCTGCTGACTGCAGTGCACACCTGTTGAATAGCACTTTAGCTGTCACACACTAAACACAGCGTACACTCTCCGGAGCTGAGCAGACACATACTTACAGGGGCTTGTAGAGGTGGCCGCCTATTACCTTTCTGCCAGAGCTGTCAATCCCTGGGCTGGCATTGAGTTTGTACAGCAGTGGGTTCAAACGCTCACAGCAAAATGCTCTCTCTCACTGGCCTGTAAATAATATATATTACTTCATCTGAAAGGCTCAAAGGTGCCCACATTGCATTTAACTTCAAAGCTGGACGTTAACACAGGCATGCATACATTTGCTACGATTTAAAAGAAATGAAAGAAAAAAAAGTACAGCATGTAAGAAACCAGCCATGCTTGCTTAACGGATATTATGCAGGCTGAAAACATTGCCTTTGCCCTCCCCTCAGTTAATGATGGTCTTGTTTCAAACGAAGACCTCTATAAAGGAGGAGGGCAGAGTCTCACTGTGAGATGGAGGTTGACATGGGAGGTAAAAGTTGTAAAAAGTCTCTGCCTCATCACTAAACCATTAAAACATTCATGTTTTATCCGTTCTATTCATTTTTACATCAAACTTGTTGGCAGTGCCACCTTATGTCTGTTAAAGATGATGAGGGCTGAGGGTAGTAAATCCTTTCAATATCAGTTACTATTAAATTGTTATTTTGTCCAACCAAAGGTAAAAAAACAACAACAAAAAAACAGTGATATTTAAAAGCGTCTGCACTCGCCGCTGTGCTACCAACAACCAGACCGTAACGCTTTGCTTCAGCGACATATCGTCATTTCCTTCTTTGTAGACTCCTCCAGTGAACTCGAGTTCAAAAAGAGTGAACTGTAATGTGCATGTGCTGCACACACACACACACACACACACACACACACACACACACACACACACACACACACACACACACACACACATTCACAGCACATGGTTCAGTAGGTTAGGCAGCATATGCCTCCACATGTTAGCTATTAGCCTTTACTATTAGTCTCACAAAGTCTGCTTAACAAGGACTTTGATGTGTGTGTGTGGTAGCAAAAGAGAGAGACGCAGACAGATGGACGCGCAGACAGACAGACAGAGAGAGAGAGGGAGAGAGAGAGAGGGGGAAGTACAGTGTGTTCTGAGTGTGAAGCATGTAGCTGATGGGGGAAGTTTACCAAACCAGGACGATCAAATAT
Organism: Eutrigla gurnardus; assembly: GCF_963514095.1. Taxonomy (NCBI): domain Eukaryota; kingdom Metazoa; phylum Chordata; class Actinopteri; order Perciformes; family Triglidae; genus Eutrigla; species Eutrigla gurnardus. The sequence continues at coordinate 11,541,729 of NC_139932.1, read as the reverse complement.
TGTCAAGCTGTAAAAGTATGATATAAATACTGCTTAATTAAAGTTATTTACTGTGACTATCTCGAGAGTGATTGCTAACTTCACAGACCAAGCAGGTGTAGAGCGGGTCATCTTCACAAGACGGACAACGGCAACACAATTTGGAGGCTTTTATTTCCGTCAGTGTTTGTGTCGGTGTTTTGTGACCATTTGTGTAGCTTGTAGTTAATCTATGTTGCTGCTGACCGCAGCACACACCTGTTGACTAGCACTTGTCACACACAAATAAACACACACACACCCTTTCTCCAGAGCTGAGCAGACACATCCACCTGGGGGCATGTAGAGGTGGCCGCCCTTTACCTTTCCTGCCAGAGCTGTTAATCCTGGAGCTGGCATCCAGTTTGTACACCACTACATTCAAACACACACAGACACACAGCGTCTCTCCCATTGGCCGTTTGTGAATAATATATTTTACTTAATCTGCGAGGCTTTAAAGTGCCCACACAGCCTGCAACTTCAAAGCCGGGAGTCAACACAGGCATGCATAGATTTGCTCAATAAAAGAAATGAAAAGGAAAAAAAGACGCGCTCTTATTTGTGCTTTCTAGAATACTGTAACGCTGATCGTCCACCATTAAGTTGAGGCAAGCTGGTAAACCTTTGAGGACCTCAGATGTACAACATAAATAAATTGTAAACATTGTCTAAACCCCCCCCGCCGTGTTCCGTTTGTGGTCGGTCTTAACGAGCTACTGCCTCTCGTCTTTGAAGCGGCGTGGAGCTGCTTCGTGGTCGATCGCTCTCTTCTTTCTGACTTCACTGTAGTTATAAAAGGATGTAGATTGTTTCACAGCAATAATGACTTGGCACTGAGATCCAAGCCAAACTTTCGAGTTGCCAGGCAACTCGAGCGACACCAGTGGCCGTATATGGGCATTTCTGTTTTTATATTTGCTTTCAACTTCCTGTCGCTGTGACTCTTTCTTTCCATTTTCTGATACTTTATTTCCTCTGTAGCTCTCTCCGTCTTGACTACAGTCAGATGTTTCTGCAGGTTCTTTATGTCCTTTTCACTTATGTTCTTCTCTCTTATGTCCTTTCTGTCTGTCTGTCTCAAACTGTTGTCTTACACTCTTATACAATCTCTCACTTATTCCCTCCGTCTTTAGTGTTTTTTCAAGGGCCAAAATCCTAATAAGGAGGGGGCGGGGAGGGGGGGGGGTATTATGGTTATTTGCATAAAACACAATTCAAATGATTAGTATGCTTATTCAAATGTTATGTTACAAAGTTCCTCTTTAATATCTACTTCATATTAATGTGAAAACACGTCTTTTAAACTGTATTTATTCAAGTTTCTTGTCACGATCAAAATTTCACATACATTTAAACACGTCATGATACTGTTGGGATTTACCTTTGCTCAATAGTCATTTTTATTGGTAAGATCTTCAGTGCTTCATAATGAAAGTCAATGCAACATGAGCTGTTTAGCTTCATGCTATTATTTAGACGTAAAACTATCATGCAGTGGCAGAATGTGAATCAGTTTTTGCACTGCATATAAAGGCATCAACCAATCACGCTGTGTGGCACAGTCTTTATTATTCTCTTTACTTTAAACCTTGACAAAGGCAGCACATACCACGGCCTTCCGTTCTTACCTTTCCTAATAAAAGCCCTAGACATATGCGCTGCATAACTGTTTACCAGAGCGAACTCAAATTCACTCAGAGCGTTTCAGTAAAAGGAAACTCAATGAAATAGTCTGCAGTGGCTTACGCTATATAACACTTTACCTCAGACAGACTGCCAAACGCTGCTCTGGGTCAATAGGATCCCTAGTTGGTCCTCTACCTCTATTCAGACCTTTTATTGAAAAAGTGTTGCAACTGCTGGTATGAATAGTTTTGATGCAAAATATTCGCTACTGAGTATTTTTGCATTTTCCTGTTTATTCATCACACCAGCGCTGTGTTAACGTTTTAAGTCTGCATGGACGAGTCAGGATAAATCAAAGGCCTCGTTGCTATATATCATACAGTTTTAATCCTACATGTTTTCCCATGTTTCTCCCTCCAAATTTTAATGTCCCTCCACTTATTTTTCAGACCTATATATAGTGAGGCCATCATTTTTAAATTGAAGATTGGAATAAGATTTTTTTTTCTCACCTGAAATCTCTGGCTTTGAAATATATACTTTATGGGCTGTACTTTCTGTATTGGAGTAAACACCACCTGTCCCATTTTAACTGATCAATGGGGGATTATGCAGAGAAAACAAACCCAAATGTTTATGATGATTCTCTGCTCTAATGAGTTAGCTTCTAGTAAACATGAGTTGCATATCCTTACTCACCCATAGAGGTCAATAAAGCAAATGGAAAATGTCCGTAAGGTTTGTTTTGTCTTGTTTTATCTAAAGGAAATGTATATAATCCAATGCTGCCAACCTGTTTGCCTTAATGCAACTGATTATCACAGGCTACCAAAAGGAGATGTTGTTCCTAACAATATGGCCGAGGGGGTAACATGGGTAATATGCACATGAAAGCATCCTCCTTCTCTTTCCTCTTTCCTCTCTCCTCTTTTGCTCCTTATCTCTTTACTTCTCATCTCTTCCAGCCTTGCTCTTTTCCGTGTATGCTCCCTGATCTAATTAAAATGCCATCTTCAGTTCACTGGTGAGCCTCCTCCCTTCTTCTCCCTGTGCTCTGCTGCAGTGTAAACACGCTGTGTCATATTAAAAGTCTGAATCCGCTGTGTCATGATTTGAAAGCTTAGCGGCTGATCCGCCATGTTTTAGCAATTTGACTGTGCCATGTTCGATGGGACTGTGGCAGGGATTTTGAAGATATATTATGCTCAGGCATGCTTAGAGCCATTATTGCCACCATGGAATTGATCTGGAGGTGTGAGCAGGTTTATGTCGTCTTGGAGGCTGCAGCTATGGATTAAATCCCCACTTCAGGATCACGATAGTGCGTATCTCTAACATTTGTCCTTTCTAAAATGGAGGTGGTTTTCAAAGATGTGATAATGCATCTCATTCCCTTTCTTTCATTCGCTGTCCCATTTAAAAACACACAAACCATCGCACTCAAACAAACATGTGCACAGAAAACCGTCCGAACAAAACAAAGCTGATAAACCCACACCTACAGCCACACCAACTCCTTCACTATCCTCCGCCGATCTGCTGATATCTCATCAGCTCGTAATGAAAGCCGACAGATTGACAGTGCGAAGCATCTCTCCGATTGGTCCAGAGCTGTGATGTAACCTCGTCTCGCATACATTGTTGAATGAGTGTTAAACTCTGATCTAAATCTAATCTTCAGTGACCTCAAAGTCAGATTTAATTATGAACTCTAACACTTAAACACAGTTGGATTGAAATGCACACACACACACAGAGGAACATGCTGTATGACACTGCGAAACATCTGGTCAAAACGGCATGAATGCAGAGTTGAGGGAGTCAAATACGGATTGAGTTTCCTCATTTAAGATGAGTTTCCTCTTCAGCTTTCCTCGCTAAAACCTCATGGTAGCACCTAGCTCACTGTTGGCTCTGCTGTTTGGTCTCAGCAAGCAACGCTAACTAATTGTGAAGCTGTTCGTCAATTAACTGACATTTAAATACGGAGATATTTTTCTAAAAATGTGGTCTGGAAGAGAAACATAACAGAAACCGTTCTAATTATGGTGGCATCCTTAAAAGAAATCTGCTACATGTTTTCACACATGCTGTCTCACACTTTTGTATTTTTGTCTTTTCTGTCTCACTAATTTTTCTTGTTTCCTTTCTCTCTCTCTCTCTGTCTCTTTCTCTCTCTCGCTCTATCTCTGTTGCTACCTGGCAACAAGCTGGTTTCCTTGGTGATGTAGCTTAGTAGCCTCACATTTGCAGAGATGGGGGTGTGTATGTGACAACTGGTACACACAGAAAAGCATGCAGCAAACACATGCTTATACTCATGTATGCTCACACATTCAGAGGAGGACTTTACAAACACTCAGAAATTAACTCTTATATGCATAAAGCTTCTTCTTAAACCGATGATCATATACACTGCATGAGGTTATTCACTGTTACAAACAGTAGCAACACATAATAAATGTAGAAGAAGAAGCCCCCATTTAGTTATTAACTTTGACTAAAAGGCACGATACAAAGGCAAGTGTTTCCCCCAGGATTTTGTCAGGTTGTTTGTTGGACCTCGGACTCTCTAGAAGGGGTCCATGCTCCCTGAAAATGAAACTATTATGATTATGTTAGACGCACCAGTTTGGTGTACTTTGAGGGTAAAATTAAGAGGCTGGAACTGTGAAAAACTTTGTGTTCTTCTATGGCGATTTTTAAATTTTTTTTTGCTTTTAGATTTCATCCTTCTGTTTTTCACAGAAGCCGAGGTTGATTTTGTCAAATGAATTGCCTGAGAGGTGCGCTGGAAAATATTCAAAACTGTTAGTCAGCGTCTAAAAGAAGCATGAGAAATGATCTCCCTCTGTGACTTTTCGCACACTGAAGTTTTAGGTTTTGTCACAAGGGAGACAGATGGGCTGTGAAGAAGATGGGTTTGGTTACAGTGTGTCCGAGAGAGAGAGAGATGTTTATCAACCGCTCGGCTGCTACTCGTTCCTTCGGCGGTGCAGCTCTGTTCTGTTTACCATGTTTGGAGAACGAAGGTGAACAAACGGCACAAAGGCTGAGGGAGAGACAGAGAGAGAGAGAGAGAGTCTGCAGTGTTAAGATGACATTTTAATGAGTCAAAAAGGCAAAGAGGGATGGAGGGAGGAGTACAGATCGTCTTGTCTCTGTAAACTCAAAACTGTTCAGACAAAATTCCTTTTCTGTTACATCTGCATGTATTTGATTTTAGTCTAATCGCTTTAGTATGCATTGTTAATCTGGAGTTTGAAAAGATTACCCTTAATAAATAAAAATAATATAAATGAAGAAACGCAGATGGGCTGATCATAGTGTAGCAGTGAATATCTATTATTGGGAAAATTGACAATTAACAAAAATAGTCTAGTTCGCTATGTTGTAGACAACTGAAAATACAGCCTGATTTTTAAAATACTGAAATAAATAACGAAAATGTAGTTAGAATTCCATGCAATTTAAATTTCGACTTTGTGATTCTTTATTAAAGCAGTAACACCAGCCTCTACAGCTTTCTATAAGTGTCATTATCTGACACTGGCTACTCCTTCCACTGTAATTGCATGATGAATCCATCTGAGCTACATAACCAGTCCCCGTGTGCGAGGTAATTGGATAGGCCTACTTCTTTGAATATGAAAGAGAAACATTGTTATGCAAAGTGATTTTGTTTTAAGGGCAATGTGGATGAAATCAGGATCAAATAGTGTTATTTGTTCCTCAAACTAAATATACGTAACTCATAGTCGTTTACTAGCGGTCTCCGAACATTAAATTAAAATCATTAAATCTTAGCTGCCTAAAGACTATTTTAGTTGATGTTTTAGGTAGTTAGCATAAGCAGGATAGAAGAAATGTGAAGGTAGGGGACATGTGTGGCCGATGAACCCATGTGCAATAGCTAGAGGTTCTGAATGTTGTATATAGAACCTTTAAGAAAATGTTGATGGTATTTACATTCAACATATTATACAAAAAAACACACGGAACGAGCTGATCCTAAGGTATCAAGGTCAGATGCGGGCACATGTTAATGGACCGTATCAGCTAAACTGAAGTGCTGTACTGTAATGTGTTTGTCCCTATAGACAGCTTTGCTAAGCTCCATCAGTAATTTGACTTCCTTTATCAAAGGGCAGTGTTCTGCTGTGCTTAAAGATCGCGTCTTTAACCGGCGTTGCCAGTGGTCGTCAGATCAGCTAATTAATTTCCGTAAGTAATTTGATGGCAGCACTCCAACGTGAGTGTTATGTCTTCTCTCTAACTTTGGGCGCTTGTGCAAATTAATGATGTCTTTAAACAAACAAAAAGGAAGAAAAAAAAAAACAGATTTTCGGTGGTTGCAGCAGTTGTATTAATAACAGCAGTGGGCTGAATTGTTTGATGGGGATCAGGTTCGACTCTGAGTGGCCTCATCTTCCTCTTCTCTCCCCTTAACTGGTCCTCATATCACAGAAGGGCTAATTGGAGAGGAATTACCTCAACAAGTCTTAATGACATGCTAGCTACAGACACAGAGGGCTCTCTCCTTCAACAGTAATGACTAAAACTCTCAACATGTCTCAGTGGCTTGCTCTCATTTACCTGCTTCTTAGCCATGCGAGGCTCCAGAGTGGAAATGGCGTCAGCCTTTTACGCTTCCGTGTGCCGAGTGCATTTGAGTCGAGCATTAAAAGGCTCTGGTGATGAAATAGTACGGCCATAAACTAGTATTTCTTAAATTCATTAAGAGGTTTAGAGTCGGTGAACTGCAATCACATCAGAGAAGACATACTGCATAGTGAAACCACACACACACAGCCTGTGTCTTGTCTCAGTTGGTCACTGACCTTGGCAGAGAGGCTGGTATGATTGGCCATCTCCCCGTGGTCCGTGTGTTGCATGTGTGTGCTAAGTGTGTGTTGAGCCCCGTTCGGTCCTGAAGGCCATGTTGTTGCCTTAGCCTGGTGTTATAGTCCATCTGTCTAGGCTGCTAGCCAAACAGCCCTCTCTGCTCAATCTCCAGTGATTTCATCGGGTATGGTTGTTGAATGCGTCTGGTAGAAATGAGACAGCCCTCTGGTGGAAATCTTCTCCTTAATTGAAATATGCTCACTTTACCATGCAAGATGGGTCCTTGTCAAGTGGGGGGAAAAAAAGTATTTGTCGAAGCAAGATTGATGACCTTTTATTCATTCAAGAATGGTCTGCCAGGTGGAACACATCAATTCCCTGCTTCACTTCCATCCCTGTGGCCACTGAGCAGCACCGCTGTCTCACAGTTGGTGGGGAAGTGCCTTGCTCAAGGGCTTCTCAACGGCAGTTGTAGAGAAAATGGAGAGCTTTACCTTTGCTCATCCATTTTTCCGACACATCTGAGGATGTCGACAATTCGCTTTATATTAATGCGGAACTATTGGATGAAATATAACGAGAGTGACTGATGAGCTCCGTTTAGAATCACAGCACTCAGTTTACCACAGGTTAGATTTAATAACACTGTCACATAGCCGGATTTCATCCACAAGTGCATGCTGAATTCAGTTGTCTTTGAAGTTTCCACGTTAAAATGTCACAGCTGTGCAGCTTTTACCTCTGTTTGATGTGGTAGAATAGATTCATCTCACACCTGAACAACTGACCCGAATTGGCCTTTTGGCTGACCATCATCATGGGGGAAACAAGGCTCACTAAATGGATGTGCAGATCTGCTCAAGCAAGTCGGGAATGGTGGAAACGTTTCTAATTCATTCCCGTGGAGTGGTACGGATTGGAAAATGACTTTTTAAATCACAACTTTGCTTGTGAATGTAACAAATATTGCTTGCGGAGAACTGTGAAATGTGTGAGGAGTGTGTGTGCTCCCATCCAGTGCATAAACTTCCCACTGAAATCCGCCGCCATAACAGTGAGAATAAAAGATCAACCTGGGACACGCAGACAAGCTTCCAAACATGCATGTACACAAGCAAGAGAAAGCTTTGAAGCTTTGAAAAATGTCCACGGAGCATACAGAAACATGTTGATGATCAGAACCTACAAACACATACACGTTCATATTAAGCTGAAGCAGCGGTTGGGTAGAAACTCTTTGAAGACATCTCATATATTTCATGGGTGCTTTCAACTCTGTGTTTGCCTGTGTGCTTGTATGTGTGTCTTTGAGCCTGCTGTATGTGCACTGACCTGTGTGACTGGTGACAGTGTGTGTGACCAGTTGTTCCATCAGCTCCTGTTTGCTGTCTGTCTGTTTTGCCCACGGGGCATAAGGACTAGTCCAACAGACAAGACTTCATGTCTTGTTATATAAATGTTGGCCTACACTTCCTCTCCGACAAAACAGGCTTTCTCTCTGTCATGTATCTTATGTGCACATCTGTCAGCTTAGCTTATTCTTGTACTTGTGCCTATTCCTAAAAATAAGGATGAGCTATAGTTAACGCCACGATGCCTACAGTTTAAGAGACAGATTAGACATTCATCCATGCATTTTCACCAAACCACGGATGACCTGAGCTCCTCAAAAACATATTTTTCAGTAAAACTTTGTAAACAAAGGATTAAAGATGACTCATAAGTCAACTAGAAACCCACAGTGTGGTTAATTCTCATTGCCAGCAATCATTTTTTTAAAGCGTAGGCTGGAATTGAAAGGATGGATATTTGGTTTTTATTGAAACTCTTGGTGCAGCCTTGTACATATCGACCTTTGAATTTATACTTAAATGTGGTTTACAGCGATGCATAATATGAATATTAGGACATTTTGCTGGCACACATTTTCCCTTTCCTAAAGATGTAACCTCATCCCCTGGCAACAGAAAACATGGAACTCTCTTCAAACTGTTGGTCGGCTTTCTCAGTCATTCACTCCCCTCTCTCTCATTCTCTCAAACACACTAGCACAGAAAGTAAAGGGGGACGGGAAAGAAAGGAGTAAAGAGCATGAGAGGAGGCAAGAATGGAGACAGATGTTGGGACAGAGGAGGCAGAAGAAAGAGAAGACGGGAGAGAGAGAGGTGTGCAGACTTTTGTTTGAGCCTGACCTAGATAGAAGGAGAGGATTGGACACACTCTGTCTCTGGAGGGGACACCGTCACAGCTGCAGTGGACTGTGTGTGTGCATGTTTATGTACATTTAGCAGAGGATGATGTGCAGTTTTGCTCTCTTTATGGTATTAAAATGTCTCCAAATCCTTGAAGTGTGTGTGTGTGTGTGTGTGTGTGTGTGTGTGTGTGTGTGTGTGTGTGTGTGTGTGTGTGTGTGTGTGTGTGTGTGTTGCATTGTGTATGGAGAAAGCAAGTGAGACAGAAAGATGAAGTCAATGAGCCAAGCAGGAAGCCCAAGTGGTGAGAAGGATATTCAGTAAGCTCTTTACATCAGATGAATATGGGAATTAATTTTGTCACTGTAACTCTGGGTCATAAATCCCCCGGCTTCATTTTACGTTGTTGTTGTATTTGATCCAAGGATTTATTTTGAATTATTTAATAATTTGTAGTTGAACATATTTACTGTATCATACACAGTTGCATTTTGACTGCGTGTGTTGGTATATGTATAATATCAACTTCACTGCCCCCTGTCAAGTGTGTGTGTGTGTGTGTGTGCTGAAAATCAATACTGCACCACAGCAATTTACTGCCATCACAGGATTGGTGGGTGGAGGTCTACAGCGTCCAATCAGAATCCTGAACACTCTATCATTAGTGGACTTACGCTTGAGACCGGACGGTAGTGTGTGTTTGTGCATGTGTGTGCACATGTGACAGGAATAGTAATGTATTAAAGCAACCCGTTTTCATTGGGACATTATATATCAAGGAAGCTAAAGATAGTATTTCTATTTTGTACCTGTATCATGATTTCAGTAAGCAGACAGATTTCATCAGGCTGAGGTTTCTTTAACTTTTGATGCAATCTCGACACTACACCTTCTTGGTATACACCATATTGCACCCATAACCATGAGATATGAGCTCCTGTATGTCCCGCATGAGAACACAAGAGCTTGCATCATTATTCAGAAGAAATGCAGCAGAGCTTACGTGGTTAAAAAAACCCCGTCATGGCTGGAAATGGATGCAGCTGGATTAGAGTTTCCCTATTGAGAAGAGCAGCTAAAAAAAGTTGTAGCATGTGCACATTGCAGTGTCGATGTTACTGCTCTGCCATCTTGTCAGTTGTTTTGATCTATAAAGAGACCTGTCAGTGAAGCACAGCCTAAAACACAACTTTTGCCTTCGTATTACCATTATGGAACAACATCAATCAAAACTACTACAACACACAAGTAAAAAAACACGTTTGTCTTCAGTCTTCACTACTTTAAGGTTGATCCATTGCTTGATTCTCAGAATATTGTTTCTACAAAGCCAGCAGCAGCGATGTGTGCTCTCACTGCTGTACTCGCTGAATTTCCCTTCCTATTCCCTTCCCTAAATTATTAACCAATCCTGAATCAGAAAAGCGTGTGAACAGGAAGTTCAGCGTGGTCAAATATGGCCGCTAGCTCCTGCACGCTCCTCCGAGGGGGACTCTTGGTAGAGGGGCTGGAAACAGCTCTTGCTCCGTGTGCACATGTGCGAGTGTGTGAGTGTACGTGTATGTGTGGGACACTGTGACGCATCATGCGGCAGTAGTCTGAATATTTTAGCAGGAAACATTAGTGACGCTTTTCCCTCTCTCTTTCATCATTCTCTCCCTACTTGCCTTCCTTTCTCCACATTTGTCTCTGCCTTTTTCTCTTTTCTGATGAAAAGAAGGAAAAAATAAACAATTAGAACAGTTGCTTTTTGCTTTGAGTGCAAACACATGGTTTTCTAGTGGCTTGGAGATGCAAATGAGATCCGGTGGAAGACAGCTGGGCAGAGCAGGTAAGGCCACATGAAGAGTTCTTAAGTGAGTTTCTGCTGGGGGATGAAGTGCAACCCCAAAATGTACCCCCCACTCCAGCTGTGGTTCCTACGCTGTAGTGCCTTCAAGACAGGAGGACTGCTCAGGCAATTTAGTGCCATCACGTGCATCTTTAGTTAAATCCTTTCAGTGTGCATGTGTGTCTATAGACCAGCATAATCCCTGCGGTATACACTGTACACATTGTGTGAAGGGTTTCCGTTTTTACTGAGTATTCAGCATATTAGCCTGCAGCATCTCTATGTGTCAGAACCTCTTGTAGTCCTGATGGATCAAGTTTTATTCTTTCTGTGTGTGTGTGTGTGTGTGTGTGTGTGTGTGTGTGTGTGTGTGTGTGTGTGTGTGTGTGTGTGTGAGGAAGCGGGACAGAAGGGGGGGAGGGGGGAGTATGTTTGCTTTGGGGTATGTACCACTAACCAATAGAGTATCTCTTTAATTCCATTACTTATCACTTGAAGAAAAGACAGCTCAAGGTTTAATCCACGCCAACACATGCATGCACACACACACACACACACACACACACACACACACACACACACACACACACACACACACACACACACACACACTCAAGTCCCACTGGACTCTGTCTCTCTTGGCTCCAACCTGCCTGCTTGGCTCAAACAGTCACTCACGTATACGCACACGTACACCGATGGAAAAACCATGATACAGATATGTGAACTTCACCTCTTATACCTGTTCATCTCTAATGAAAGGACCAAGGCCAACACAAATGTATCTGACTAACGCATATTGATTATACATCCTATGCCTGATTGAGCTTATTGCTCTCTCTTTAGACATCTTAAGGGATGAACCAACACATTGTGGTTTTCTGTCTTTTCATAGGGTTTTTTGACAATAACAAAGAAATCATAAAAACGGCACTCTTCGCCTCTAACTGTAAGCACATCAACAAGTCAAAGTATCAACACATCAGTTTGAGGAGCAAAGAATGTGCTTTCATAGATCCCTGGGATCTCCCTGGGAGGTTTAGTGCAAAACATCACAGGAGAAGATTATGACTTCTGTCACAGACACATCTTCATTTGTCATTTACGCAGACATTCACATGAACAATGGCCTCTGAGAAGCCACAGAGTGGTCAGAGCAGAAAGGGGAAGGAGAACAAAAGTGCTCCGATGCCAGTTTCAAATGTGTTCGTGTCTTGTTGCGTTTTCATATGTTTTCAATATTGTTTTCATAAAATATCTGCACACACATAATGTACTGCAACGTTGCTAAATTTACAAACTTGTTGCCTTGGAAACACTGAGGTCGGCTTTCTGCCAGCTAGTTAACACAATGGAATTATAGACACGTGTGCGTGTCAGTGTGTGTGTGTGTGTGTGTGTGTGTGTGTGTGTGTGTGCTGGACACAGCCGCGGAATTGTGGGTATGTTCTCTCCACGTGCTGTGCTGCCTCTCCGTTGTCTCGCTGCCAAGACACTGATAGCTTCAAGATGTAAAAGAGCGAGAAAGAGACTACAGGAGAATACAGCAAGTGGGAGAGAAATGACACAAAGTGGACAAAATGTGAAATAAAATGAGGCAGAGACATCTTGCTACTGCTTGCTTGACTGAAACCAAGCCCTGGGAATTCACAGGAGACTCACAAATCACCGAAACTGGTTTAAAAAGGCAAAGTCAACCTTCTCCAAGGAGACTATTTAAAATGAGCTGGAATGAGCTCAGTGCCATTACATGAGTTTATTACACGAGCAACATGTTCTTGTAGCTTGTGTGTGCCTGCAATAGGCTGCGCAGAAAATACCCTCAGACAAGTCAAGAGTTAGACAATTTAAACAGAAGTCAATTGAATCTTTGTCATAAATATCAGATAAGATCATATTAGATCCAATTTGATTTGATTCGATTATGCTGTGCCCTAAAGTATGGACACTCTTATCACATACTCACATCTCATCCCATAATCATTGACGTTAATACGCCGCTATAATAGCCTCTGATCTGTGGAAAATGCTCTCCACAAAAGTTTGGAACGTAGCTGCAGGGATTTGCTGCCATTCAGACACAAGGGCGTTAGTGAGGTCAGGCAGCGGGGTGATCCAATTCAACTCAAAGATATTTTAAGGAGTTGCTAAACTCAGAAAAACATTTCGTTGTGCAGGGGGGGCATAGTGTGTTGCAGCCGGATATATCCTTCCCCAAACCACAACGTTATAAGCATACTTGTCTAAAAATATCAGTGTAGATTTCCCTTAATTGGAACTAAGGTCCAAAGCTAAACCATGAAATCGACCATAAGTATGTCCATATACCTCAGTGTACATATCATACCATAGTTGGTCCCTCCAAACCTCCCAGGATACGACTTGTTTGCTAAACAGATGACATTTGTTTATATTGAAGTCCTTTTCTCTAAAGCTCATCTCCTGCTTCAGTGAGCCAAAACCCACTAAAAATATGAAAACATATATTTAAAAAAAAAAAAAGTGCAGAGATCATGCAGCTAATCCTGCAACGCTTTGAACAACAGCCCAGAATGTACTGTGTGTCCCCACCCACAGGGGGAGAGGGAACAAGAGAGAGGGAGTATGTTTGCGAGTGTGTGCGTGCATCTGTGTGTCCCACAGCTCTTCCACTCCATTGTTAGCCGGGGCCGCTAGTCTGAAAGAGACCCCGGCTCCATCGCACACTTGTGAAGGTAGCAGAAGACTTGTGACCTTTACTGTGTGTGTGTGTGTGTGTGTGTGTGTGTTAAAGATTAAAGATTTGTGTAACATACAGCTCTATACATTTAAGTGTGTGATCAATTGGTGTATTGGTTAGTCAGTTAAATATTGAATTAACAACACTTTTGCTAATACAATGTCCGCGCTTTGATGAAAGGCAAAAATTGCCAGGAAATCAACTGCTGCTGTAAAAGGAGCGAAAGTCACGGAACTAAAAGGGTTTCCACTCTTGAAATAACACAGTTTTTTTATGGAGGTTGGTCAAGGTGGTGCAGCCAGAAAGTTAAAAAGCAGACTGGACTGGACGCCCAAACCAGCAGGGAAAACCCAGGAAGCGAGACTGAATGAGCAACACACTCTGGCAACACTGCTGGCTCTGTAAATGCGGTCGAATGCCTCTTGAGCAAGGCACTTAACCTATACTGCTTCAGTCAAACTGCTCCGAGGCCAACAGCAGAGGACAGCGGCGACACCAGGCAGCTCCTGAAGCTGAGTGTCTATCATGGCTTTAAAGCACAGGGGCTGTTGAATGGGATGTTTCTGCTGTGCTGCACGGTCCTCCCATATACAACAGTTTGGGATTCAATGCCATGTCAATATTTTCAGAGCAAACCTTTCAAGCAAATCTGCATTCTAATAGTTAGCTTCAGGCTGAGGAATCTACCCTCCCTCTTCCTTTTATCAGTCTCTTTTCTCCTCAGCAATCTTTTTTTTTTCTGCTCTTTTAGAGATGGAGTTGTGTTTAAACTAGATTCCAAAAGTGCTTTGTAGGAGTGTACGCCTGGCTGTGACAGTGTGTGTGTGTGAGTGTGTGTGTGTGTGTTTGTGTGTGCGCGTATGCGTGTGCATAGGTATGGTCGGGGATTACATGTAGCCCTATAAATCCATTTATTGAATGCTTATTAACCCTAGTGCCCTTTACTGTGCTTTTAGTGCATCGGCTTAGTACCATGAAATCTCCTTTAGCTCCATGCTTGCTTCTCTCTCTGACACACACACACACAATAGAGATGGTCACAGGATAACGGAGCATTGCTGATTGGTTTGCGTTAGAAAAAAAGGAAAAATAAGTTTTTTTTCCCTGCAGAGGTGCTCTGTTATTGTATGGCCAAGTACCACACAAACACACACTCAAGCCTTCCCTCTCATACAGTTTCACAAGCATCCTCCACCTCTCTGCACAACCTTTTTTCCTCCTTTTTATCTGTAAAGGCTCCTACCTGCCACCTGCCTCTACGCTCTCCTTCCCTCTCCTGCCCCGTCAGCCATCTTGGCTCCAGGCAGCCACCAGGGACCGTGCCCCGTGGGTCAGTTTCCTGCCAGCTGCACGGAGATTGATGAATCAGAGGTTCCATGGTGGCTCCGGTGGGGTCTCTGAGGGGGCCGGTATGGGGGACAGGCTCCATCGAATACCAAGAAAGCAGAACTAATGGGCATGCTCTGGGGGGGGAGACGGAAAGGAAGGAAGAGGTGTGTGTTTGTATATGTGAATGTGTTTAGTAGACGGACTGACAGACACACGGAGACATCAGATAATATGCAAATTGGTTAAGGACGGACCAAATGAACAAACAAAACAGCCAAGTCCAGTCAGTGTTAATAAATAGCTGGAGCTTTAAAAACAGTACAAGGACAGGCAAAAACAACAGATGGATTAAAAAGATACGGCAAGGAAGAGGGATGAAAACAAGATACATGGAAGAGTTGGATTCAAGGACGGATAGAGGGACAGTTGAAGTTGGAAAGAAAGAGGGAAGTAATGATTGAACACTGAAAACTTACATGCTAAGAGATAAGACTATGGCCTACTTATTAAATGCTATCATTAATTTGAGATTAATATTTATGGCTAAGGCTAATCTTGCAGGAGAGGTATTTGATGTCATGCAAAGATTGACTGCGCAACATGAATCCTCCTATAAAATGATATTAGATGCAATCATAATAATAATAATAATAGTAATAAGAATGCATTTTATTTAAAGGTGCCTTTCAAAGCACTAAGGACACCTTTCATAAAAAACATCAAGCAGTAAATATATCAAACAGTAATAAATAAATGTGGCTACTTAGTGCAATTGTCATTATGCATTGAATAAGGCAATAGTCAGTGTGTGACAGAGTATGCCGCTGGGAATAAGTGCGTTTTCAGGTGGGATTTAAAGGTGGAGACAGAGTCAGAAGTGCGAATGTCTGGTGAATGTCATCCTATTCTCCCTCGTTGCTTCCTTTTCTCTTTTCTCTCCTTCTATACATCGCCTGGCTTCTCCTACTTTGTGCTGTTGCTGTTTCTCCCCCTTATTTCTACTGTTCTGCCTTTGACCGTCATTAGACACGGACTGAAGGGCAGGTCTGTGTGTGAATCTGTCCGTCTGTTTTTATTTTGGAGTGGGTCCACGTGTGTCCATGGCAATGTGTTTGCGCAGCCCATCCGCCATATATCTGTATGTCCTTGTGTCCAGACGGGCACAGTTTGTCCTCTCTTGGGGAAGCGTCTCTTTGTGTCTGCTCAACCTTGTGACATCACCCTTAAGCGAACCATTAGGACACGTTGCCCTACAGATGTGCGTCATATAGAAGGGAAAGGTTTAGGTTGCCAAGGTGATCAGCAGTGCTCCAAAGTGGTTGCTGGAAAGCAAGCTAGGATTACACCCGAGCCAACGAGCTAATTATAATGCAATTAAAGCGGTTATGCAAGTTAGATGGAACCCGTGTACAAACCAACTCTCATAATGTTAATTTAATTATGCTTGTTATAGAAGTAATCTCACTTGCAATACGATATTGGAAATATTCCCATTTTAATCACAGTCAACCATTTTAATGATTTCCTCCATTTTGGAGGAAGTGCTTGCTCTTATTATTTGCTATTATCCGATTTAGGGTGGCTAATTTATTTATTTTTCGGTCAGATAACGGACCCTTGTTAACCGACAAGATAAGTGCTGTGGTTCCTGTGTCTTGCATGCCACCTTCTGATTTAAGTGAAGGCTTGAGCCCTTAGGTTGGCAACAACTTCAACTAAGGCTAACGGTACTCCACTCAAAGTGACCAGGATAACAGGACACTAGTTGCCTACTTAAACCCGCATACATGTTACAACGTGTCATCGCATTTCAACAAGAAAACTTTCACTTCACCGTAAATAACAGTTAGTTAGTTAGTTAGCCTAAGGAGATTACATTTCGGCTTGGTTTCTCTGCATGTTTCTTTGTTGGTGCACACATTACAGTATAGTTGATTTTAATTAACATTGCAAGATCGGGTTTTTGTACTGCAGTCATGGTGTTCCGGAATAATCCGAAAATTGAGTTCCCCACTGGGAAAATTAACGCAAACACCCCCCCTCAAGTCGGAATAGCTCAAAACTAATGTGTGGATTCAGCAATAAAATACAACTGCATGTAAATGTGTGTTTGTGCCCAGAAAGCTGCCTTTCCAAAAGGAGTTAGTCTACTGCTGGCAAACGTCGACTCCTGCTGCAGTCTGATATCCAGGGCTGTGGGTTTATTGGTAGGCAGTCGTTTCTTCCAAAAAAGATATTTAAAATGACTTGTGATGTTTCATGAGGTTCAGTTTCATTCCAACATCACAGACAACAAGCCATAAACTTCTGTAACACAACCGGCATAAAAGTGGGAGTATGCATCTTTACTTCCTAAAGCATGTAAACTATTCAGCTGTTATCCATTAATTAAATTGTAATGTTCGAGCAAAATGTTAACTTATTTCTTTGCAAAACGTTATTAGTTATTTAATCAATCCATTTGAAGAAAAAAGTGATTTGCTCACTGTCTCGCTTGAACCACACTGATATAAATAGTGTTTTTATTAATTAACTGTGATACTTCTATCTGGATACATCCTCAACAATACAACATTTACTTTATTTCACCCAAAGCAACAGACAAAAATTTGCTCAAAAGTCATGTAATGTTCAGACAAAGACTAAGCAGCTAAAAAAGAAAGAATCGTTTGCTTGGGAGGCAAGAAGACGATCCATACTGTAGTTAAGAATTCTGCACATTCTTCGTGCAGGCAGCCGAGGAAAAGCAGAGAAAAGTCAAGCAGAGGAAACAAAGCGTGATAATGATGGAGGGATGGATTGCAAGAGCTGGTCAACGTGCCAGACTCAGCGGGGGTTTACATCACAACACTGGGTGGAACGTTAATGAGAGGCCAACTCACACACACACACGCACACAAGTGCACACACACGCTCACACAAGGGGTCCAAAGTTGAGCCAATCTAAATGATTCAATGAAAAAGTAACGTTGGTCTGCAAGCACAGCTTTTAACGAGTCGCTGGTGCCGAGACGCACACACAAATAACCACGAGTGCACAAAACCATACCCAAAGGCATCGCACGCGGAGACAGTTTGCAAAGAAAGTTCTAATCGAGAATGCAAAAACAAATAAAGTAAAAAAGGATGTGTGTGTGTGTGTGTGTGTGTGTGTGTGTGTGTGTGTGTGTGTGTGTGTGTGTGTGTGTGTGTGTGTGTGTGTGTGTGTGTGTGTGTGTGTGTGAAGAGGTATGGGCACCAGACCAAAACATTCAGACTGAGAGAGAGGGAGAGGGAGAAAGAGTGAGCAAGGCAACAACATGTCCTTGTATCCAGACTGATCTGTGTGATGCTGCATGCTGCTGTCTGGCTGAACACTGTGCGTCTCTGCCTGTGTGTTTGCATGTGTCTGACAGTCCAATATCCATTATCATTCATGGCTCATCACACATTCCCATATGCACATCGCATACACCCACACACACACACACACACACACAGCGGGCACACAGTGTGTAGTAAGAGGCAGCAAGGGTAAAATGACAGCAAGGAGACTCATGAGAAACTAGACTAATTTTATTACCCCTCTTCCCCCTTCTCTCTTTCTCTCTCCCGTATCTCTTTCCATGCATCTTTATCTCTCCCTAAGCAGCCGTTTCTCTCTCCATTTAGACTGCCAGGCTGCAGACAGCATCATGTGTCACATTAAAGTTAAGTGTAGAAAACATGATAGAAATCATGGCTACATGCGAGCTTGTGTGTCATTACTCAAGAACTCAAGGATTAACTGCAGATGTGTGCACAGATGTTCACTTGCACTGTAGTTATTGTCACACAGATTGTGCATAATATCCTTTTTGAGTGTTTTTTTGTTGAATAGATGAAGTGGGCCTACTCCAGAGTTAAAGTTGCTCTCCGTCTCTGTTTTTATTTCATTTTTCTTTTTCTCCTGGCTCCTCCTCCCCTTTTAGTGCCTCCCGTCTATTCCCTCCTGCCCTTAGCCTGCCCCGATTTCAACACTTAGACATCTTTTGTTGTTTTATTTTCACTCACTCATACTGTCATCTCGTTCTGCCAATAATATATTAATTTAGGTAAATTGAGGACAGCGTGATTTTATCACTCAACATGTATGTAATTGAATGGAATGAATCATCCCAAGGGAGGGGTTAATTAAATAGCTGTTGCATCAGGAGCTCATCATTCACTTGAATGAAATAAACACACTGTTATTATTAATGTCCCATTGTTTTTTGGTGCGGGGTTCATCTATTTTCGTTTTGACTTTCCTTCCTTTCTTGCTTTACTTGTTTTTCCTATTTAATAGTTTGGGGGGGATATATATTTAAAAGTGATGGGGTCAGGGAAGCAGCAAAGAATTACAAGCCCTTATGTGTCTTACCCTTAAGTATTTCCCCGTGCTGTGTCACACTGCAACATGTGCGGTTGGAGCGTGACTTGGAGTTTTATATCGCAGCTCCGGTTCTGTCACTATCCTGAAAACCTTCTCCCGAAAAAACAGTGCTAATGGGCCGCAAATCCTTTCGTAAAAATCTCACTGTGTTAACGGTGCTGGACTTTTTACGAGCCTTGTTGTGGTTGTACAGTGAGGCAGCTGCTCTTTACAAAGCCGTATCTTTGTTGCTAATTTTGCACATCTACCGTGCAGAGCCCCACTGCTTTTCTCAGATGCTCCGGCGTCGTGATTTTCCGATCAGCCCGAGCGTTGGAACACAAGGCACAGTACTTCAAACAGCCTGCTGTGCTTCAACTCTGAATTCAAACAGCCCATTACAGTTTGAATATTAATTTTACCACAAAGAAACGTTCAAGAGGTATGCAGGGCCCTACTAGGCACACCAGATCACCAGAGCTACATCTGTGACTAACATGCAATGTGCAGGAAACATCACAGTAGTTTCTCATTAATCACAGATACATCTTTAATTTAAACTTTGGTGGTTTTATGTTAGATCATGATAACACTCACAGTTTCACCTGTACAAACAGCAGTTGTGTTGTCTTTGTTTGCAGTGTGGAGGTTCTCCTCCAAGCAACTGTTTGAAAACCAGAGACTTGTGAAATAAACATTGGAGAAGCAACAAAAGTATTGTTATTCTTACGGGGCTCTCCCTCAGCGGGCCGTCACCCCAGTACGACACCCCAGGGTGAAGTGCAGAGCGTGTAAAGTGGCAGTCAAGTGCTTTAAGAGACGAGTCCCCTTAGTAAGAACTTTTGAGTTAAAGTGAGGATAAAGTGATGAATGTGAAAAAAATACAAAGATGGAAGCACACACACACACACACACACACACACACACACACACACACACACACACACACACACACACACACACACACATACACACACACACACACACACACACACACACACATACACACACACACACACACACACACACACACACACACATACACACACACACACACACACAAATTCCCTCGTACACACAGGCATGCAATAGAAATGTGAGCAATGCATTATCATGCTGTTACAATAAACAAACACACAGTTGGATGTCTTCCAAGCATCTACTGACATGCACATATATTAAAAGATCAGTGCACAAGCCCACAGAAACATGTGCACACACAAACCCACACGCTGAAACACGCAGGCACGCGTGTACACACATGCATGATCACACACACACACACACACACACACACACACACACACACACACACCGTCCTGCTGTAGCGTTAGCTGAATCAGTAAAAGCACAGAGCTGAACGTTTTTTCACAAAGACTCCAGTCAGCACCAAACTCTGCACTCGCCCACTACACAGTCCAAAAGAATCACATCAGAGCTGCATCAAACCGATCACTACAGGGCGACAGTGGGACAAATCTTTTTGCTGCTCTTACTGTTTCAATAAAGTTTTATATGGAGGTCATATACTAGGGCTGCAGTGTCTTCTTACACACCAAACTTTGTAACGAGCCAAAAATATTACAAAAGGACGGACTAAAAAAAGCTATTGTTTAGTTTCCGCTCATTTCGTTCTCGATTTTGTCCCGCTTTCTTTGTCCTTATGGTTCCTTTTCTAGTCACTTTTTCTTGCTCTTCATTTTTCTCTTACTTCACAAGTCTGGCCTTTCCGCTCCCTTTTTCTCCTGTTCAGTTACTTTTCTATTCTTTTCACACACAGAGGTTTTCCTTTAATTGGGGTGTTTGTTAGCACATATACACTTACACACAAACACACACACACAAACACACATAGACTAAGGGATCCTCTAATTATTCTGTATTGACTGGTGCACGTGGGAGGTGGATGTCTGTGTGGTCTGAGAGAGTGAGTTCTGTTCTTGTGGTTAATGATGACCACGTCTGTACAGTATGTAACGGAGCCACAAGCCACATCCATTGTGTCCCCGACTGAGCTGAAAGGGAGAGTGTAGGTGGTTTGTGTGTCTTTGTGTGTGTGTGTGTGTGTGCACTTTTTTTTTTGTTACTGATCCCAGAAACAACAGCACACACAAACAGCTCAAAACAGAACATATTGTCCCTATTGTCGCGGAGGTAAGTGAAAAGATAGATGAATAGATGGATAAAACTTATAAAAGGAAGGAAGGAAGGGGGCAAAGAAAGATGGTATATTGTTTACACAGGACAGTGGTTCAGGATTATGAGTTTATATGTGTTTGCATGTAAGGCTGTACTCTTGAGGATTCTCCCCAAATGAAACCAACCAGCATGCAATATTGTGCAGGGAACACAATAAACCTCTCTAGTGTATACAGCCCAGCAGGCTCATACAGTATCACTGAGATATGTGGGGGAAAACATATTGCACAGGGTAAGAACTGCTATGGAAAGTTATGTTTACTCAGAAATCATAGCAGAATGATGGTGTGCCGGTGAATAAATCAGCATAACAGGTCACAGCAGCGGCATGGATGATGAGAGAAGAGTTGGGGAGCGAGGCTGTCAGATTATATAAACCAAGTCAGCTGATGCTGATCAGCTGGTGACGTGTGTGCGACTTCAGGGCTCTGCCTCAACCAACTTAACTCTCTTTCCTCGCGCTTGTTCCTCCATCATCTCTCCACACGTATCGATCATGTCGTATCTCACACAGTCGCTGCGTCCTTGTCTGTATGTGTTTGTCGTGCTGCAGACCAAACGCAGGTATTCCTGTCAGTTTGATTTTAAAAAGAAGGGAGTGTTTGAGGTTTCCCAGTCGGAGAGAAGAAGTGATAGAAACGGGGAGAATACAGAGGTTGAAAGGCGGCACGGTGAGGACGGACCCGCTGAGGTTTCAACAGTGAAGGAAGAAAGAGAAGACATTCATATTTCTCTCTTCCATCCTCATTAATAACCCTGTTGGCCTTTTTAATGGCTCCTTCCCTCTATCTCTCCTTCCCTGCCTTTTCCCTTTTTGACCCCTCCGCTAAAAAGTGCTTTAGTCAAATCATATGTTAAATACCAACAAAAGGTGAGTTGGTAACCTTTCGTGTCCTCATCTTAATTACTTAACTCTTTATCTATTTCACTTTTTTCGCTCTCGTCAACTTCGGTTTGTCTTTTTATAGCTCGTGGGTCGCTGTTTCAACAGTGCTACTATGGTAACAGCAGGGGAGTGGGTGTTAGCAGTTAATCCTGTTTGGGTGTCATGGTGGCATTGCTATGGCACCCAGTAGGAGAGCAACACAAGCTCTCTCCTCTTTAATCATGTATCATCAATAAGGATTTGGGAGGTCAGGGGGTAAGACACTGCGGTTTTGATTCAAATCTGAGTCGTGTTTGCAAATTGTCCACAGTTCCTCAGGTTCAGATGAGCGATCTGACCGCTTGAAGACATGGTAGGGATTCTTAAGTTCTCATAAGGGAACCAGAGATCTCTAGTTGCCATAGTTCCCTGCTTTCTCCTGCTATTTTTGTGTTCTAAACTACTTTGGGAAAACTTTTTGTACAGCTCATACACAGTATTAAAACCTGGACATCATTCAAAAAAAAATAATAAGTACATCTTTTTTAATAACATTGATCGTGATAGAAAGCTAAGGATAGAAAAAAGGAGTGAATCATGTTTTTCATTATGCTTTTTATCATTGCAAAGTTGTCTGCTACGTAAATGAATGAAACCAGTAGATAAAGACAAATTGACATCAATATTTAAAGCTGCCTTAATCAATATTACTGCATTCACAACAGATCAAATTAAAACTCTTAAAAGGGGTTGCTTTCAATGACATACCCTCAAATAATTATCGCCCGACTCTACAGCTCTGCTGAGGTTCATAAAGTCTTTCAGCCCATTGTTTTGGATTTCCAGCCCCTAACTCCACTGCTGTGATTAATTCTCGCCACTCTCATCATCCTTTCTCCGGCAGCTGCAGCAGCAGGCAGCTGTTAACAGCACAAAACAAACAACGCATAACCCAAACAGCAGGCAGACAAAGTTAGTGACTAGCTGGTGAACATGGTGGAGCATTTAGCAGCAACAGAGCCAGATGTTTCTCTTAGAAGTTAGTGGAGGCCGGAGGAGAGAGGTAAAGGGAAGGTAGAAAATCAACTTCATCAATGGATGTGTAAATGGGCAACTCTTTGCTAATATCACGGCACACGGTCTATTTAGTGACATTATATGGATGTTGTGTTTGCAGCAGCTTGTGGCGCTGCACTGCTGTTTTTTACAATTTGAAATTTTTAATTTAGAATATTGGAGGACCATTTGTGTTCACACAGTATATCGTATGCTATTGTATGAAGATATGCTATAATAATCGATAAAGCAGCTATCCAGATAGATTTAATGATATCTTTAAACGGTGAGCCAGAGAGAGCGTGTGTTTGTTTGTAATATTATGAAGAAAAAATATATAGATCAGCTTATGTGGTTTACATTTGAAATGTCTGTTTAGAAATAGACATCTGAGTACACATAATAGCCATGTAATGAAAGCATATGTTACTTACTGTGGGGGGAATTGTTATTGATTCCAGCTGCCATTAGGAACAATTGTTGCATCAGTTACAGTGCTCTTAAAGCTATAGATTCACATCTCCATGTTGTTTTCTCTGTATTCTCTGACACACCAACACCCTATCACACACGTGTGTCCGTGTTTTCCATTTGTAACTCTGTTTCTTCCGTTTTCTCCGCTCTAGTCTCGCTCCGCTGGACATTAACCAGGGGAGGAATGATGGAGCTATTCTCAACGCACACGCAAACACACACAAACACTCATTCAAAGACGGGGCTTTTCCGGCGCTCTGCGGGGAGATAGAGTGGTGTGTTTGCTTCTGATAGGAGCAATACAACCAATTCAACGTGGAGAGAGTACAAGAGAGGCAGACACAGGGGGAGAGAGAGGCTTAGGGGTTGTTGTTTTTTTTGTCTTCCAGGAGGAAACTTGCTCTCCACAAGATTCTGGAAATTGGAAAAAAAAAAAAACGTCTACAGGACATGGAATAATTCTGTTTCACAAGCAGTGAATGATATCCTGGTGATGCCAGAGCAGAATCGGTGCTGCTGTATTTCTTATGGTTTGGCTATGCCAGAATTTAGTTAAAAACGAGTGTTGGTTACAAGTATTGCTGACTATGTATTCTGCAAACATCAGGGTTTATTTCAACCTCAGGAGATTATTATTATTATATATAGTTTGGATTATTCTGCCTCTGTTCGAAATACTCTCTCCGTCATTTACAGTTTAAAATGAAAAACCCCACTGCCACGGCTGCCGGCCCGTCCTGCGTCATATCTGGGGTGACCATATGTCATCACAGTGGGATTTACACACACACGCACATCTGTGGACGCATACACACTCATGCAGTGTTTGATCTCAGTAGGTAAAGAGCTGGAAGGCCAACTTCACACCGCACTGCACACCCCAGGTTTTCACTGTATGTGTGTGGGTGGTGTGCTCTGACATTGCTGTGGTTGTGACCACTGGATATGTAAGAGAGGCCTGTGATAGGAGTGACATTGAAGTGTGATTGGCTGTTTGTTTGTTGGCGAGTGAATATTTTTTGCGTGTGCACTTTTTCACTTGGTGTGTGAGGGTTGGCTATATGGAGGGTACATACATACAAAACCATCATGTGTAACAACATGCTGTAGCAGATTAAAAGCAACACAGGCGTTTGTCTATTTTCATCTACTGAATTTTTCTTTTCTTCTTTTGGTAATCCAGGTGTGATGCAAGAAAAAATAAGCTGAAATGCTGTGCTTGATGCACACTTCAGCCTCATGCCTTGTTCTGTGGAAGTCAGGGAATCCTGGGAATCCTCTAATTGCATGTTGCATTTGGCTAACCACTGAGTGCAACGTCTCCGGTTTGTTATTCAGGACATATTTAGGTTGCTTCTCAGGAGGTGGATGATTGCAGTCTTTGCCTGATTCAGCTTATGCCACCGGCACAGTGACACCAGTACTGCTCTATTTATTTATTTGTGATTTCAACCCTTACGTACACCCCACTTTTTTTCTGTTTCTTCCTGTTATATAATTGATTTGGAGCACAGAGAACATAGGGAAAGACCTGGGGAGGCTGGAGGAGGGAAACAAATGGCCAAAAAAAGGAAGGAGGTGGATATGGACAGAAAAGGGGAAGTGGGAGGAAGAGGGGAAGGCAGTAACTACAAGAATGTGCTAACGAGCACAGCCTCACATATCTAGCTGGGTTTACAGGGAAGGTCTGTGATGACAACCAGGAATATATACAGTTGAATTACACAGTAATGAGTGTGTGTTACATTTTATTTCTTGTTTGTCTCGTATAAATATAGATTGTTTAATTTCTAATTCTTCTGGTAGACAGTGTTTTTTTTTCCTGTGCCCAATGTTGTACATAATTGGATAAATTCAGTTCACCAGCTGGTAACTGTAAGTGCTGCACTCTTATTCCTGTGGATGACTGAACGAAAGTGATATCAGGATATTTCAGGTGCAACTATTATTGGAAGTCATTTAAAACAGCTGATGCATATTTTTTGTTATTTTTAACGTACTAAACAGCAGTATATTTTTGTTATTCTATACCGCCTTTCAGTCTCTTCTTCTAGTGACAACAGCACGATCAATCCAGGAGACATATGAGATGACTCGCACACACACACACACGCTCCGTACCATGAGTCATGCAATGACTTACAGTCGAGTATAGTAATCTATCTTGTCCTGTCAGTTTAGCGAGCAGCCACTCCGATCTTGATGCACTACAGTGATCTGTGTGTTTGTGTGTCACTTCACTTTGTCTTCATTTGTGCCTCCGTTTGTGTGTCGGTGAGTGTGTGTGTGTGAGTGTGTGTGTGTAAGGTGTGAGAGAGCTCGTGTGTGCATACGGATCGAATGCATGACTGTCACGGTGTGTGTGTGGGGTGGCCGTCCAGCAAACCGTCTTCCTGCGTGGCGAGGCAGGAGAAGTCGTGATAAGTCAGCACACACACACACACACACACACACACACACACACACACATCAGAATGCAGAACTGAAGAGGTAGCATTTTACACTTGAGAGGGAGCAGAAGAGAGTGAGTGTTAGCTAGGATGGAGGGATGAGTGGAAACGGGAGAAAGATAGTGATATTTCTTCAGCCTTTCACCTTGACTTTTTCATTTTCCCTCTCTTTACATACACTATCATGGACTCTTTTTCATCCTGCCATCTCCTGCTTTCTTGCTCTCCTGCTCCACTCTCAAGGGTACCTGTTACCTCCCCCTTAGACACCAATATATATATATAGCGTACACACACATTTACGCACACACTCACTAGCGCGCACCCTGGCTGTCTATATGACATGATTTATGCTCCTGCGTTACATTATTTTTAGACCAATTACTGTTTCTATCGCTCCTTCTCTTCGGTTCTATACCTTTCTTACTGTCTGTTTTAATTCCTTATTTTCTCCTAAGTTTATTCTCCTTTGTTTTACACCTCAGTCTGTATTTGCAAACCATTCTGAATGTTTATTTTATCTTCAATATGGGTGTCCTCCCACTGTCTGAAAGACACGCAGGTCAGGTTGACACAGACAGCCTGGATTTTTTATGTGTGATGGATGGCTCCCAGTGCATGCTGGGATAGAACTGAGACTCCCGGTAACCTAGAACCGATGAAGGGAGAGGCAGCTGTAAATTAGTAAATTATTAAATTATTAATTTAGCAGGGAAAGAAAATAGAAAAGGAAGAAATTAAGAATGTGACGGAATGTTTTCTTTGTGACATTAAGTTTACATGTGTTTAAAATACATTACTCTCCTTTTTCTCCTCCATTTGCTGGTCTATTACAACTGTGCTTAGCCTACAACGTCAACTGCTGACTGCTATAGCCGAGTTTGTTCACTCCAAACCAGTTGATCATAGCTGTTGAGATAGCGTGTGACATGTTTCTGTATGTGTGTGTAGAGAAAGTTTAGCATTGTTGGCATTTGACAGTCGGTGAATGAGATCTGTTGATCTGCATTGCGAGTTCTGTCGCCAAACAATTAGCCTCCTGTTTGTTTGTTTTCTCCATCTTTGCATCCAAACGCACCAAGTCAATCTGAAAGCATTAATGCTGGAAGAGGCCAGCTCTGCAAATGCTGTGCATCGCTTCCTCTTAGGCCACGTCCTCCCCTGAAATTTGCCCCTGACAAAAACACAAAGACCACAGCTGACAGCCAACATGCCCATATTTTCTGCACCAGTGTTAGAAGAAAAAGCTTGTCATCGGTCTATATCTGCGGGGCAAATAATGCCATGGAAAGATGCCATGACATTGAACACAATAGACTCAAAAACTACAGGTAATGTTGAACAGCCAATCAGATTGTGTCAGAGTATTTGTCACATGTCGACAAATACACAATATGTCAAATTCTTCCTTTCTTTTTTGTATTCCTTACTTCCTTCATCTGCTTCGAAGTCCTGTTGCCTGGAAACAGGAGTTTCATGAAATAATGCAGAAAAAAAACTAGCACTTTCTCATCATTTGACAAAAGTTCATTCACATTAAAAACACACAAAACTCTTGGAGCAAATGTCTACATGTGGATGTGATGGATGCCAAAGGCCATAGCAGTTTATGTTTGTGTGTGTGTGTTTCAGGTCATCTGTCATCCTTTCAAGGGTCAGAGGTCACATGATGACCATAATACAATCTGGCTGCATTTATTTCTCTATCTCTTACACACACGCAAACACACACAAACAACCCTGAACTCGAACAAGTGTAATTCCTAATGAGACATAATCCTAGTCCGGAGGCCCACAGATTAAATCTTCGGTCTGTTAATGAAACTCGTGTCGAACATGTCCTGCTAGCATGTTAAAAGCATGTTTACATGTCTCTCGAAGAGACTCTCAAGAGGCACTACAAAAAGACTATATCCAGAGCAGAAATCCCACAGAATTGTTCCTTCTCTTTAAGTTTTGTGAGCTGGTATTGTTCTCTTGCCTTGTTTCATGCTTTATTTATGCAGGACATGTTAAATAAGCACCCATGGTCAGCATGTACAACCACAGCATCTGTGAGTTCCATTGACCTGCTGGATTTTTATCTCCTGGTGGAACCACTGGCTTTTATCTGCAAACAGCATACCTGTTTCTCTCTGTATATTCATGCTTTATTTATGCTTTGAGGTCTGTTTCTCCATGCAATGAGAGGGAGCGGAGAGCGAAGAAAACACTTTTCCATTTCCTGCTCACAGAGCACAAGGCAGCTGTCAAAGACGATTGTCAATACAACATGCTTCACAACCCAAGGTGGTGCTAAATTTTAACATTGCTTTAAAAACATTTCTGTCTTGTTGTTGAGAAAAGAGTGTTGCTCATTCGTTTCTCTCTTGCAGCCAGAGGATTGTCTTAACTACGTAGGAGGTGCTGACCTAAGTGTCATAATTTCACATAAAAAGATAATATGACATCATTAATCTGCATTTTTCCTAATTGAGCATTGTCAGCTTTGATTAAAAGTCTTTATCCATTTCCATGCTGTAGCGATTACAACAATAAAAAAAAATACAGACAATTTTTGCTCACTGACCCCAAAATTAATCCCAAAATTCTATTAAACCCGTATCAAAGGAATACATACAGACCTTAATTATGATGATTTTTTTTGCCCCATCTACTGCAGTGTTTGGAACTATGATTAATTTGACTTAGACAAGACAATGGCGAGATGCTAGAGATGAGAGCGTTACTTAAGTTAATGATGACAACAACGGGGGTTGCTAGAAAGAGCGAGGTCACACTTTGGCTAAGCTGATCGACTGTACATCTCACTTGTCAAAGAGTCTGTAAAAAGCTCATTCCCACCATATTTCTACTTTAAGACTGAAGCAGAGCATATTAGGGACATAAAGAAGATACCGTAACGCTCATTGACACTTTAGGATAGCTAATCCACTGTAAAACTGCATAGTGTTTTATAGACACTATATTGCATTATACTGCCGATGTCGTGTTTTAAACATGTGGCATGTTATAGATAGCAATGAAAGTTTTATTGGACCCAAGAGCTGTGACAGAATTACACACTCAACTTTCATATAAGACTCGCTTTAATACCATCCACTGGTGACAAGTGGTTAAGTAAGCATATGACATGGATCACCGGAGCAGGCATAAACCCACAATTTCACACACATAAACAAGGCTGTTGAGCACACACGCACACAAGCAAGACATTGGTACACACGTGCACACGCAGACACACAATAGGACGTCTGGATGCTGACAGAAGAGTAGTAATTAGGACTATGTGCTGTGGATATTCTTGGTACAATACTGATCAGTGTCGTCCGTTTGTGTCTGTGTGTGCGTGTGTGAGAGAGAGAGAGGGAGAGAGTCTGCTGCTGCAGCCCACAGTTTCCATGGTAACGTCGGAACCCATCTTGGTCTCTATGGTAACTTCTGGTCGGCACCCACAGTGAGAGAGAGGGAGAGAAAGAAAGAGAGATGAGGAGGTGAAGGCATAGAAGTGAGGGATGAGAAGGAGAATTGGGAGAGGAGTTAGAAATTGGTGAGACGGACGTTTAAGCAGAGACCTCCTAACTTTACTAAAGAGGAGATCTACTTCTGTCTGAGTCTAGCGTTGTTGATTTACTGAACTCACATGGGCTGATGGTTGGGGAGGAGGTAGTTGCAGGTTCATACGCTGAAAAAAACTTGTTTTTGCTTATCAAAGTTCCCTTACAAAGTGAAATGACTGGGAAGTATCTAAGAGGCAGCCGTGATAAGAGCAGATCTGCTTCTGTAAATGCAGAGGAAAGGTGCTTCAGGGCTACTTTTCTTATCTCCGTTAGCATAAGGTACACTGGACCATCCTTTACAAACGGAAATAACTCCTTTTTAAAGAAGCGTCAGTTACAGCTGCTGTCACATAGTTATGTGGTCTAGTGTAACTACAATCAGATGTGGATGTTAAAATGTTCCTTCCCGTCTTTCCTCGACCTCATGACCTTTTCCATCAAGGTCAAGGAAAGTTTTTTTTGACGATTCTACCCCATTATAGAGTTTGGTGAAGGCGTTGAGCTCATGACATACAGAAGCCACCTGGTTTAAAGAATAATTCCCACTCATTAAAATCTGTGTTTTATTTCCATAACTGTGGTGTTCTGTTATGAAAGCGACATAAAGTAACTTTCCAGAAGTCGTAGAGTGTAAGAAACACCAGCTGTCAGTCAAATGGATACATTGTAAACCAGCAAACATTCAAACTGCCTCATTTGTTCATAACTACCATAATAATCCCTCATTGCACAAAAAAAAACGTTGTTTTCTCCTCTAAAAGGCTGGATAACCTTGGAGTGTTAAAACAAAACATAGCTATGTCTAACTGCTTGTGTTTCTTGCCCTGTATGATTTATTTCTCGTGATTATTACGATTTATTTATTCCAGATAGGAATAATTACAAAACCAGAATTTTCCTGTGCGTGTGTTCTCAATCTATCCGTCTATAAATTACTGTACTAAATGACTCCCTCCTTCTCCTTCACAGTTGCATCCTTAGCCTGCTAATTGGACATACACTACCGCGTGCACAACTCCAGCCCCTCGTACTAAGTCCCGCTGTGGACGCTGCATCTTGATGAATCATTTTTTGGATGCTGGCAGTTTGTTACTTAATAGTTGGTCAGAACTGTTTGTGTCTTAAGTCGGAAAAGGTCCCATTATAGTGTGACTTCCTTCTGCGTTATCCGGCTGTGAGTCGCTCACATGTGAATTTAGTTTTTATGAATAAATACAATATTTTTTACTGTTTTCATTTTGGAAAAAACATGATATTTTCTGTCTTTGTGGTATTCCTGTTGCGTTTTAATGTTTGAGATGTTGGTACACTCTGTTAAAGGTGCTTTTTTCTGTTCTTCTGGATCTATTGAAAACTGCATGAAAGGAATACACACACACACACACACACACACATACAGTATATACTCCCACACTAGAATACAATGTGTTTGTGTATTTAATTTTTTATTTTTTTCAAAAACAGCTTAATGGCTAATCCTGTTTGCAGCACATACACATACACAGAAGGTCATGGCGAATGGAAACATTGTCCGCTGTATGGTAGAATGTCGATACCATAATCTGATTGGCCTAGCTGATGGATAGGCGGTTTGGTTGACCTATCACAGCTAACTGAATTATTGCTCCCACATACTCACCTTTCTGTCATTCTGTCTGCTTCTTCTGTCCTCTTTAGTGTGCCTCTCTTCCTCTCTCTCATCCATCCTCCTCTTCTTTTCAGTCGCTCATCTTTTCCCTCTCATTTCTCTCCCGTCACTAACCAGATTAGCCGTGCCCCTTATGGATTTTGCCCTTTATGGGGTTTGCATGAATGGAAGGAAAGGAGACAGAGAAGTTCATCTGTGTGTGTTTGTCAGGCTGAGCTGTTCCTACCAGATGTTTCTCTCTGTTTTATTCTCCTGAGCGCCGCACTGTCTGCCTGTCACCAACAGATACACAGTCTGGGTGTGTGTGTGTGTGTGTGTGTGTGTGTGTCCGTGATGGAGAGCTTTTGTGTATTTGAGAGGGAGGCTAAGTGTGCATGTGTGTGTGTGCATTTTTGAGATTAATTACTTCCGCATAGACTGCTAATACTCATTGTGCGGTGGAGGGTCTGCGGTACGAATGACGAATAGAAAAGAAATCAATTCTCCGGGCTCTGAAATTGACACGCGCGGATAGAAAAAAAGGTATTTAATGTGAAAATCTTGATCTTTATCTCTAAGCTGAATGCTTTTATGCCGATAAAGCACATTAGATGGACTTGACTTGGAATAGAGGCGAGAAACAAAACAAGATGAAGACGGTCTTCAGGTGCAGAATCCTTGGCCTGAAAATCAACTCGCCTTTCAAGTTGATTCCCTTTCAAACTGTGCAAATCCTCCTTATTATAATTTGTGTCATTACCCTTCGCCGTCATGCTTCTTGAGCATTTCTTAGTGTGGGGGAAAAAATACTTTCAAATCAGTGTGTATGATGATCACATCATTAAGAGCACAAAATCAAAGAAAGATTCTTTTATCAATAACTTTGACGGTATAATGGGGTGTCAGCTGCAGAGAAGATAGTCCTCTGAAAATCCAGCTTAAATGAACACCTTTCTAACCCTTGGTTCTTAAGGCCTGATTATGCTTCCGCGTAGTGATCACGCAACGGCGACGCAACGGCCACGCAGTTGCTTGGAGACCGTGATGGTTCTGCGTTGGGTTTACGTGTCGAAATGCAATTCAAAGCCACACCGGTAAAGGGCGCTATGTTTTTTGTAAAGACTGACCGACCGACCGAGACTCTTGACGTATATCATCGTAAGCCTCGTTATAGCGTATTTGTTTACTTTCCGGCTTTAAACGTCCACAATTTTTCAGAACTTGGTGATTTATTTCTTTGTGCAAAAGCGAGAAGGTGCAAACAATAAAACGAGGTGAAAACAATAAAAGTAGCCTTTTAAAAGTTTAAATGGCGGTGTTTATGAGTGGAAACCGGATAGCGGTCTCCAGCGGATGTAGTTAGCGGACCAATCACAAGCCGCTGCGTTGGTGTTGCGCTGGCGTTGCGTCGCCTCGACGTGCGTCGAGGATTTTTGGGAGGCACACGTCAGGCCCTTGCGTTGACGTAAGGGGGGTCCGCAAGGACTTAAGGGGTCCGCAAGCTCCCTTGCGTTGTGTCGACGCGGAAGCATAATCCAGCCTTTAGAAGGTACAAATGTGACAGTGAAACCACAGCTGTCGTACCAAAACGGTGGCTACACACAGGAGATGACTGATTCCCATGGCCCAGAATATGTGATGCTAATGCTAATTTGACACACTCTTTTTTTTTAATGCTGAGAAAGCTTTTTGTTTAGTATCAGACTCACATCAGCCTTAACAGCGAATCATAATTCTGTGACGGTGTGCAATTTCAAATTTCACTTGCATGATGATTAAAGTAAAAATAACACTATCTCCCTCCTTTTATAAGTACCCCGAAATCGTACAGTACCAAATCATGTGCTGATGTGCCCGACTTTCTCAGTGCTACCAAGGGAAAAGTTAGTCTGGAGCGCTGTTTCATCCTCAGGTTCAGTTGGTTCTTCCCAGGGATGGGGCTTGGAGTCTGGAGAGACCTGGCTGGCCTTCTGTCCCAAACCTCTGGCCCCTCTGTGCATCCATGTCCATGGGAAAACAGTGGGAACAGGAGGAGGGGCAGGCACTGAGATGGATTGATAGATTGATGGATGGAGCTAAATATATTTTCATATTTAAAAATAAATGCGTATACCTCAGAGGGATGGAGAGAGAGACAGGAGTGAATATTTCTGAATATTTTCATTTAAAACAGGAGCTTAATAGTTTTGCATTACTGCCGCGATCTCATTTCAGTTACAAATCTAGAAAGCAGATATGACAGATGATTAGTTGGATGATGATGATGAATTGTTTTTAAGTTTACGATGGTCAGAAAGTTACATAATTCCTCTCTGTGTCTCAAGGCCATTTCAGGACGTTTCCCAGGACCCTTTTGGGCAGGAGTCATCGCTATGACAACAGTTTCTGAGGAAGTCTGTAGCAGAAGAGTTGCTTGTGTGTAAGTGCATGTGTGTATACATACACACACGCATGCATTCCTCTCCAGATAGTAGCCTCTTAGGACAGGAAGAGAGCCGCTTTGATTAAATAATCCAAATGCTTTGATTGTGTACGCGATTAAAAGTTGGACAAACACTTGTCCACACATAAATAATCAAACACACAACAGAAGCCACATAAAAAGAAACGTCTTGTTCTGGCCGATAAACTTGGAGGAGTAAGCAGCCGGCACTGTTGGTGCTCACGAGTCACTTACAGGGTCTTTAGTATTGGCATGGGCATAAATAAATGTCATGATTGAGAATGAATGTGTGTATATCTGAGTGCGTTGGTGTGGAGTTATATACTCACACTTGCCGCAAACTTGACGACCTCTCCATCATCTCCCTTTCACCCACATTCTGCTTTCGCTTCTTCTCTGTCGCATAGAGTCCCTGCAATGCTGATGCTCAGACAAATATATGGACCCGTCTTTGTTTGTGTGTCTCTACAGGAGCGTGTGGAGTATCTGTTCCTCATTATTTTCACGGTGGAGGCATTCTTGAAGGTAATAGCCTATGGCCTGCTCTTCCACCCCAACGCCTACCTGAGGAACGGCTGGAATCTGCTGGACTTCATCATCGTAGTCGTAGGGTGAGTTGACGGAAACACGCACAAGGTGTGAAATGTTTTTTAAATGTTCGATGGAGGGAATGGCCATGATAGCAATTCCTGTGTATTTGTAAATCATTGCCAGCGTTTGTAAAAGCATTACCTGACACATTTTTAAACATAAGCACATCATTGGCAAATTGCTCATTGTGCCTTGGTGTAATTACTGTCAACAAATGAAACTACAGCCAAGACGATTGGTAGCCTCTGTCTAATACCAAAAGGTGCTCAAATTGCTAGCGTCTTTCAGAATAACACCCTTGATTGCAGTAGTTAATATGAGTAAACTATGGCACTTAGTTTTATATTTATTTACATCTATTCACTAAAGCTTTGTTGATGAAAAGTTGTTCTCTCAACCTTACGATGTATCTTTTACTAGTAATTCATTGGATTTACTGAATCCAATCTGCTGGCACACAGTGCACATTTCAGGGGGGCTGACAGAGGGGAGATTTGGTCTCGTTTGTCAACGGGAATAGCACTTAACTCTCAGTACATGTGGTATAAATACTAAAATACTACAACACACGACAAATTATTGCCATAAAACAATTTTCCTGCACAGTGAATCCATATAAAGCCGCAGTAAACTTTGGCCTGCAGTGTATTGGTGAAGGCTAAACTGATTAGCTTGTTAGATGCTGATAGCAAGGC